>NW_013527359.1:2826500-2834220 GCF_000836215.1 Papilio polytes | reverse complement strand
GACTATACACTCGTTAAAGTTTCGAGTCGACCAAATCGAGGCTAGCGTGTCGTTGTCACTCTTGCATATGTTTATCATTTTTTAAAATCCTTATAGTCTTACAACACAGAGCGTTTAATTCTGCTAAACATTTAAGTAACAGGACATACATCGATACAAGGAGGGTTAGGCACTAAATTTGCTTAAAGCATATAGCGATGGAGTTAATTTCATCAAAGCGGCCCAAAACACGAAAATATCTTGATTTGATTAAACTGAATCACATCTCTAAGATTATGCACACAAGCTTGCTTTCACATTATTTACTCAATTACATACTAACTTAACAATACATTTTTGCATTTACATAATGCAAAATGCATAGAACGTCAGTTAAGTGCATATATTACACCAGACCTGGACGTTTTCAATTAATAACCAGTAATTTCTTACGTAAAATGTGTTATGCAACAGGACATTTCGTTCACATTTTATTTGACGTATGAGGGCACGAATGATACCAACAGTTCTACTGGCATACATCAAATATGTGACAGACATTTACAAACATGTTTCCCCTTTTTCATCTATATAACTTACTACAAATTATTATTTTATTAATTTTTAGTAATTTAAAAGTCAATTTATTTTTCACATAGAATAGCATATACAGTCAGAAATAAGCCATCTTCTAAAAGTCATAATAAACGATACGATATTTTTTGCAATACAAGTAAACCGGAAAAAAACAATTAAAGTCGTCATTAAAGATGTTAATATCGTGCGACGGCGATGTACGTGCCTCGTAAACAGTACTAATGGGAGATCGCAAAAACATTGCATTAAGTGCCATTGCACTAAGTCACAGTACAACGACTGCGGTACAATTAAACACTACGATGACTTTTTGTTCCACGAAAATGCCCTCAAACGGAACATGTAACTTCATACAAGGTTCTACATTACCTTATAGCTTCTTTAGTTATCTGTAATTACTTTTTAAATATACTTTTTATAGTGATCTTTGACCGTCTTTTTTTTTAAATTTATTTTTACAGGGGGCTTTGTCGCAAAGCGACGATAACGCCCCATAAGTCTAACTCACAAAACCTCAGTTGTCCAACTGTTTTCTCAAACAGATGTCGGCCAACTTAAACACCATCCAGGCCTCGTCCGTCAGACGAGTAAGCCAGGATAGTGTTTAAGTGACCGACATTACATCCGTAATTTGACCGTCTTAATTAGAATCTAAGTAAGGAAAGGGTATAGAGTTGACTTAGCGTGCGTTTACAACTAACTTAACAATATATATTCTAATAGCATTTAAAAATATAAACGTAAAATATGTAAATGTTACAAAAGGATTGTAAAAACAAACGCGATACGCTGGGCCTTTAGATTTCATTTCACGCTCGCCTGGATCTTTAATCGCATGCTATTTAATTACTTGCCAGTACAAGACTTTAGCGACCATTGAAAGAACAATATATGCGGGTAAAGTTAAGTACACACTATCATTTATAACCATACTATCTGTTCCCTTGCGACTTCATCCGCAGGCAACTGTAAAAAACTTTTTTTATTGTTTACATTTATCAAATTCTCAATTGCAAATGTCAAATTACCTTACTATGGCAATTTTGCTTCCTTGGTGTTGGTAGCAACTTATTATCTCTTTCCCACATTAGGGTTTTTATCCAAAATATTTACCTCTAAGTTTAATAGCGTGAAAATGTATAGCCTAAGGCGTGACATAAATATAAGGCTTTTTATTTAAAAAAAGAATTATTCAAAAATATGCTGTATGCATAAATATTGCTGACATCTTATGCAACAAAAAAGTGTGTGTTTACGCTTTATTATAATAGTATAGTGTACCAAACGATAGGTTATTTACGTTTAAGAGTAGCGCTTTAAATTTTGCATTGTAGTTACAAGATAAATAATTTAATTAGAGATTTATAGATTACTAGCTTTTGCCCGCGACTCCATCCGCGTGGAAATTATAAAAAAAAAAACAAAGTATGTAACCTAGGTGCTCTTTCAAATTATACTCTACAAATATGCAAAATTTCATCGAGATCCGTTCATCCGTTTGGGCTACAAACTCTAACAAACATACTTCCATCTATATAAACTTTCGCATTTTTATTATTAGTAAGACAAGATTAGAGCGTCAGTGGTTGAGTGGTTTAAGCACTTGACTTATAATCTACGGATCTTGGGTTCGAATCCCGCTGTACCAATGTGATTTTCCCGACGTTCTTACGGTGAAGGAAAACATCGTGATGCAACCTGCACATTTCGGCGAAGAAATTCAAATACATGTGTAAAGTCAACCAATTCGCAGTGGGCCAGCGTGGTTGGCTATGGCCTAGTTACCCCGTATTAGGGTAGGCTCCGAACCCCTCGGCGATGATGATGACTTTAATATCGACACTCAATTAGACTTCACAAAGTTGTCGACTATAATTCTATCAATGGCCCGTGTGTATCAAGCTTTATCGACCACACCTGATGCAAAGTGGAATACATCGCTAAGTAAAAACGGCAACATTTACTGTTGCATCGGCGGTCGTTACACGCTGCTCGCACTCGCTCTGCTCTACTCTGAAACAATCCAATCAGACGTTTTTAATTGTTCATATTACAAGGAATTACATTACTATTGAAATAATAATATTATAAAAACATATTGACGATTCAATTTTATTCCAAGTTCCCTAGTCAGTGCCGCTTTAACTTTATTAACGCCATTGGCATGATTTCTTACGACGCCCTATTGACTAGGTAGAGTATTAAGAGTGTTGTATAAAATTAATTAGCAAGTCTGTGGCGCCCCTTTATGTTAGGCCCTGGGCCGTCGCCCAACCGCGCCCTACATTGACGCCGGTATAACCAGTAGTGTAAGTTTTAGTAATCATGAACATAAAAGGAATGAAATAAGACCACTTAGGACACTTCTTTCTCTTTAAAAAACAACGCGTTTTTGTAAAGGTTACTGCGGTGGAAACACTCGAAAAGACTAATACAACTCGATAACTACTAAGCTACCACTAATCAATTTGAAGTTGTCCTCTGTTGAACATACGTCTCCTCTTTGATCGCCACAGTGATCGGTCCTCTGCTGTCCTTATTCAATGAATCGCAACATTGGCCATTGGTCTTGCTGGAGACCTATAAATGGTGCGTCGACCACGTGGCCGCCATTAGACTTTAGCAATATTCAAAAACGGTCTGAATTTAATCCGAAAATACATGGATGGAATCTTCTTATCACGTTGCTTTTCCTAGTAATTCGGATATCGGTCTAATTAAATAACATACACGCCTTCCGGTGCGGTCTTTTAAAATATAATTCAACCAATCCAGTCTGTCAACGTTGGTGCCGAATTTATCAGACTTCATTAGCTGTGTTAATTACACCCTAAATTTCGGCGAATTAAATAGAAGGTTGAGACAAATACACAGTAAACACATGTAGAGACTTCATACAAATGTAGAGCTTGGATCAAAGGAAGTTATGCGACGGTAATCCCAACAAATAATTTTATTTTTAAGCAACTTTTAAAACATTTCAACGAGTCCCGTAACTCATTTAATGCAAATATTTTCCTTCTCTACCGATAGTTACATATGCGGATAATTAACAACATATAACTGTATCGTTCTACAATTTAAAAAATAATTACTAAAAGATTAATGTAAGATTAATGAAAGATTAAGAATGGTTTATGATAGGAAAGTTAGCGGCAGTGTTATTCAGGGTCGTTACAGACAGGCTTATTCTGTCCAGATTGTTTAAATACTTTATACTTTTATATATTTATACTTTTTACTTAATACTTTAAGAATTAAACGGTATTCAGAGTACCCAAATAAATTTTTATGTATCTAAAACTAGTTAGAACCGTGCCGAACAGAAGTCTGTGTTTTCTGCCTACCCCTCAGGGTTACACGAGAGATTTACAGTTTGCAGACTTGTGTATTATACACAATTGTGAGTATAATTTAATTATCGAATAACGATATTTATCTATAAATGTGTATAACTAACTTTCTCATGGAGTTTATCGTCGATTGGATAAGGGGTCGTAGAAGATTTCCTCGAGATGACGTCACAGCGACTGCTGCATTAACGGGATTGACAAACGAACCTCTCAGACATATTCCCACGCGGGTAATCGATGTGCTTCGATGACATAATCGTGTCGCACTGCATCACCTCCTCTCCCCGCTACGAGATGTGGTAGCGAGTACCGTCAGCAACACAAGTATGTACTTCATTAATATCAAGATGATACTTATCTTATAAGATAAAAGACACTTGAAATGACAATAAGTTTTAACTGCGCGTTTGAAAGACCTATAAGAAGCCAGTAGTAATAGCTATAGAAAACATTTTAGATTCAATTAATAATCAGATTTACAGAAAGACCTGCTAACCTTTTACCTTTTTCACTGTCGAAATACTTAAAAACATATTTTCAATTCTTCCATTCTTTTGAAAAAAAACAGTGATGCATAGTTAGTGTTTAAGCAATAAAAACCCGTGGTAAAAAGTTTAAACAGGCAATCTTAAATTGATCATTACAAAACATTAAAGCACTCAAAATCTAAATTGTAATTATAATAATTAAATTTAGATTCGTTCAATGTAATTTAATTCCCACTATTCGGTTTTCGACGGTACTATAATTGCAAAAATTACTCATTACGTGGAAGGTATGCACACTAATTTAGCGAACGTTTTTACTCACAGTAAACTTAACAAATACTTAGTTAATTGCTCGTCTCTTTGTTCCACGTAGTTATTAGGTGATGCAACCGTGGGTATAGATCAAACAGTTTTGATCGTTGTGCAAGCCGCGCATCACACACGGAAAAAGTTAATTCTTTATTACGTACTCGAGTGAGAGTTCGTCTGCACATTGTCTTAATCTGATGTTGTTTTTACTTAGTTTACTAACGCGATTTGTTCTACTTAACGCTGGGAACATTGACGGTCTATTTAAAGCTACCATTTAACAATGCATTTACATGTCTATCGCATTTTTATCAAGCTTTAAAAATGAAATTATGGATGAGAGAAAAAATTCTATCTTTTAAATTACTTGACACAATTAGACAGTAATTAGATTTTTTTTTATAAAAAGGGCCAAATGAGCGGCGGTAACACCGAGGTGGTCAACGACGCCGCAACACCAGAGGAACTACAGATACGTTGCCGGCCTTTGAGGAAATGGTAGGCTCGCTTCTTGAAGAACCCTAAGTCGAATTGATTTGGAAATACCGCCGAAAACCGTTCACAACGCGGCTGTGCGAGGCAGTAAGTTCCACGAAAACCGCACGATATCATTATCACGGGTCTATATTTCCAGTTAATAGGAAATAACTTAAAGCCCGCAAAGTTACTCGCATTTATAACCGATGCGGTAAAAACTTAATGATCGCTCATTACTCCATTCAGTTTAGTTAAGAGAGTTGTAAGTTGATGAGTTGCTAATTTCTTTGTATATCAACAGTTAATTTAGTTTAACAAAGGAATTGGTTTGATATTTACCACTTGCTATTATTCAAGTTAATAGTACCAATAACAAATAATTGAATTATTAAACTTTACTTCCATTTTTAGATTGATAATGCACGGACGCTCAGTTCTGACAGTTTTAACTGACGAGTTAAACTGTTCTGTTAAAAATGTGTAGGCAAAAATTTTACTGTCAGTTGAACTTTACGGTTAAAGATTTGGTTCGACTGTTCAGTTAAAAATTCCTATACACTTTCATAAACAACTCAAATATTTTCAAGACATTTGTAACTTTATGATATCGTATCACTGATGCGTTACATATTCTACTATGGTTACCATTTCATAATTACCCTTGTTATCTTTCCGACGGCGAAACGAAAATGATTTAAAAATGTTATCTACTTGTTAATTTATTTTTTATCTGCTAATATGAAGCGTAGACGAAAAGCTGTAAGTGTAATTAAAATTACTTAATTTGTTGCTTTAAATGCATCCATCATTAAGGTTGTGAAATTAAAGATAATATACGAATAAACAAGTTAATGAATACTTTGTTTTAGATCAACCATCAACAGCTCGGTACACATATGTACGTCCCCATTGGAACTCTGAGCCTACCCTAAGTTGTTAGTGGCTAGGTCTCAGCCAACTCTGGCCAACTGCCAACTGGATTTAACACATCTTTGAATTTCGAACGATATTTTCCTTTATTCAAAAATTTGAAAAACACGTCGGTACATGGCAGGATTCGAACCCGGAATCTGCAAATAATAAGTCTATTACTCAACCCTTGATACACCGATGCCCTCCGTTTTATACATGAGAAATAAATTACATCAAAAAATACATAACACTACAAATTCGTACACGCAGTTCAGACTACAGGTAGTAAAAATTTAATGAAAACACACTTTTTAATTTGTATATAAATGTATGTACATATAATGTTGTCTTTGTTTATGTAAGAGCGAATGAAAGGGATGCCGGTACTATTAAACACGTTTTTCGATATTCAAAATGTACACTTATACATAAACTAATTTCTTATTAAACTTGTTGGGCTACTGGCATATCACGTAGGGCAATTTTCAATGATTGCGCTTATCTATGGCACGAATGCAATTTGTAACTGTTGCATAATGTAAGGCATGCGACACAATCTCGTCAAACATTGGCAGTGGGTGGGGGCGTGTTGGCCAAACTATATTGGACTGGGGACCCTCATATTTATGCACGTTCGGCCAATTTGAATACTCCTTGAGCATGTAATATTCGAATAATTTAGTCCTGTTTATATTGCATTTTAGTGGACAAATTAAAAAAATATTTAACCCCATAGTGTAATGTTACGGTTTAGCCAAAAAGATTATTTCTGTAGCAGGCAGGCGAACACCTTTGACTAAACAAACGCAAAACTATTGTGCGATTGTCGATTGTATCGCAACCAATTAACTGTTTAGTTGCACAACTTAAAAACGATTATAGTTAGTCTAAATTAGATAGGTTATTTTGATAAATGACGCATACGAAGTATCGAATTCAATTTGTATGAAGGCAAATGCCATACTTAATAGACAGGTATCGTAGTGACGAAACAAACACACACAGCGAACAATTTTGAACTATCGATATTCGGTTTAAATAATTATCAAACTTAACTAAAATTATTATTTTCTTATTCACTAATTTAGAGGACAATTCTAGTATTGATTATAGTGTAGAGAATTTAGCGATGACAGAAGTAATAGCGAAATCTAATTCGATTCCGTACGGCTGTAGTAGTAATAAACATTTATTTACTCTCATTACTCGTATTTGTTATAGTCATTATTAATTTGAGAAAACAGTGTTTTTTTTATTTCATAAGTTATAACTAGAAATCTATCGATTCCAACTTCAATAAGAAAAAAATCGAAAATCGATAAGATTCGAGACTGATTTTACACAACATCCCTACTAAATTTGAAATGAATAGTCAAACTAATCTTAATTATTTAGACACACTATAGTGTGCGCATCTACAAAGCCAATTGGAATCAAAGCGAGACTGAACAGTATGCGATAGTTTAGTCAAATGTGTGTGTGCGCTTAATCATTTGCTTGGTTTAATGACAATTATAACAATTAGACTTTCATCATCATCATCATCTCCTTATCCTACTCCCGTAGGGTCGGCGCAACAGGTTTTTGTCCTCCACATAACTCTAT
>NW_013527359.1:2808742-2826447 GCF_000836215.1 Papilio polytes | reverse complement strand
CTTGTAACATGCGATTCATCCCTCCTCATAACATGCCCATACCATGCTAACCTTTTACTCCTAACCTTCTCTACTATGGGGGCTACTCTCACACTTCCTCTAATATACTCATACTAATACTTTCTTATACTAATACTAATCTTGTTTTATTTATATTGTCTAGATAGTTCATAAATCACCGACAAGACCACCTTTAAGCTTCGACCACACATGTTGTGTTATTTTGACTTAGTAATAATTAATTAGTAATTAAATTACGGACACTTCTTGCTTTAATTAAGTGTCCAATAAAAATAAAAAACCAGTTATACAGCATAGCTTATAAAAATATACAATTTTTAATTTGCTAACAATAAAGAAGGGCGTATTTAAAACACAAGGAATCAACAATGAATTAACTAACAGTTATGATGAGTTGAAATTGGTATCTCTGCTTTCCCCTCTTAGACACAAGCGTAAGTTATGTTATCTATTTGGTTATCACATTGAAAATAAATACTATGTGTTAAAGAAAACGGTGTTGGTTACGTAACAAATGTACTCTCTAATATTAACACAACACCGACGTGTTCCGTTTTACGATCGAGTTTATTATGCATTAAAATAATTAACTGTAAAACCTAGCAATTAAGGCAGTACTAATTTGTGCTTTAAGATTCTATCTATAATAAAACACGACAGCCTCTCGGACGTCGAAATTAATTAGGACAGAGCTTGAATTTTTTTAACATTAAATGTGTTCCACATAAAAGCCAAACAGTCACATAACCATAAAATTGATGTTTAGCGTCGCCGGGCACCGGAAACCGCGCCGACGGACGCCGCGCGGCTAAATAATGAACAAAAGTCATTATAAGTCGCGAGATGGCGACGATAAAGCGACGGTTAACGTAAACGCACTTTTTTACGTTAATTAAACTTAGTTCTGTAAACGATGAGGCTCCCATTATGTTTTAGTAGCGGCGCTCTGTGCTCTTTACGCAAGGCTGCCCACCTCGCCTTCTTGCCTTGAGTTACGTCTACGAATACTTACAAATGAATCATACTTGTAGATTACAGAATCGCGCCAATTTAACAATGTAAATCATTTTAGATTGGTCACCGAGCGGATAATTTAAAACAAATTGTTGGACGATGTTTTATTTTTAAAATTGGTAACTAAAATCGACACATTTTAGACTTGTGTGCTTGTAATGCTAATCCTCGACGATATTATAACTGTAAAACAGTTTTCAAAATACAATTAAGACCATATAAGATGACTTATTTAATGTAAATTCGTGTAGCCCTAAAATAATAACAGTTACAATACTAGGAAAATAATAATCTATATCTATACTGAACCATACTAATATTATAAGGAGGCAAGATTTGTATTTTTTATGTATTCAAATAACTCAAAAACTACTGGGCCGATTTTAAAAATTCTTTCACCATTTTAAAGCATATTTATCTCAGTAAATTAGACAGTTTTCATTATTTTTTATTTTAATACGGACAAAGTTGCAAGCAACGGCTAGTTAAATGTAAAATAATAACAAAAGTATTATTAATAAATTGGACAATGTATGAAGTGTTTCGCGGCCGGCGCAGCGCGGAAGCATGTAATGGCCGCTCATGGCACAAGCGGATGACAAAAACCACCTCATTATCCACTCCTATGCCATTCCACCTCCATTTATAATGCTATTAATAATATTATAGTCAGCAACAACAATAGAAACATAATTTCGCATTAAATAGACATTAAATGCTTTTTTACTTTGACTGAAACGCTCCATATTATTATGTTAATTTAAACAACATAGTAATATGTTTGTACTAGGATAAAGAAAAAATGAAAGAATGTTATAGATCGTTGAGCAAAGAGGATGTTAATGTCCCCTTTTTGTTGATCGATGCAAAATTAGATTAGGTATCCGTTCGCCGCTCTCCTCGGACGCGAAGTGAGAGAGCGAAGAAGCGAGGAATCGAATAAGCGTAGAAGCGAGTAAGCGCGAGCGGACGTGAAATGAGAGTCCTTATTACGAGGCGCGTTAGTATGCATGGGCTGGGACCAGCAGCCCTGCGGAGCCCTGGCGCTGCGACGCGACAGACCGCTCCCTATATAAACGAACGGTTCAATTTACACGTCGTTATGTGAACGTCGGGGACGGATTTAGATTTGCTTTAACTTGTAATGTTTTATTTTGATTCATTTTCACATTACATGTTATGGGAATTTTTTACCTTTAAATTATGATAGCGTCCTGTTTATTTTTAATTCAAAATAGAATAGGTGTACATTAAAAGGCTATTTATAGGAGTAACTACTACTATACTAATCTTACTACTATATTTTATAAAAGTGCTAGCTAGAATCTATCTATTAACAAACACTATGTAAACTTATGACTCAGAACAAAATTATATTGGTAATTACGAATTGCATGGCCTAGTATACAATATAAACCGCATTTAAAATAATGACATAGACACGAAAATACATTTTAATGCATTTTACGACTCAAAAAGGTTCAACTTATACCATCCATAAGATTAAAACGTATGTAATGAAGACTAAAAATGACAAAATTGGCCGTTTTGAGTTAAATCATTATGAAAAAACGTCTCTAAGAAATAGGATGACATACCGACATTTTCTCAGGGACATTTCTTCCAAATTAGGCTATTATTAGTTGCCGATCACGTCGTAGGATGCTTTTAATATTGAATTAGGGGAACCTGTGGTTATTTCGCCCTTAATCGCCCCCGCGGCTGCGAGGTTCCTGTATTAAAGTTATATCCACAGACGTGTAATGACATAAGTAATAATAAAGTCCAAATGACACAAAATATTGTCAAATTATAGGCTCTGAAAGCTGAGCAACCACTTACTATGTCCGTAGCTGATCTCTCGGGGAGCGTCAGCAAATTAGGCACGCACAGAATAAAAATACAATTAATAAAGTACATAAAATATTTTTGTTCTGATTGTTTACCAGTCTGGTATTTGATAAAAGTTAAATTTTAGATTTGCATCTTGTGCAATTATAGGTAATTTTAATGTTGGTAATTTAGAGTAGATTTGTTAAGGTTAAGCTTTAACGAAACTATTCCTATGATAACAACAACACAAATGATAAAATCTTGTAACACGTTAAAAACCGTGAAACATTTTTCCGCTAACCTTTTTTGCGACCATTACTCGTTTCCAATTATATATGGATATACGGATAGTATCCACCAGGGTGCACGAAGATGCCGAAATGGCTGTGTCATATTATTTTAGTGGATGACGGCGGTCGCGTAGCTAACAGCTGCGCCGGCGCATACCCTGATGCTAGTATTTATCCACGATACGAATCGATTTCATACGATTTTGTATCGGTCCAATCGGACCACTAATAGGAGCGATCCCGATATATTTTCAAGTCTCTGCCCGATCATTTCGTCCGTACGTGACGTAGTTATATCGACCTAACTCGTTATTACCATTCGTATTTATTAAATGATCGTATCTGTGAGAAATCCGTATCGATCGTACGCTTAGGAATGTTAAATCTTTATCTCGAATTTTATGTTCATTAGTTAATTTTATTTGTGCGTTTAACATTTAACAAAACTAATATTTATCTTCGAATTTGTATTAGTTACGATAATTTGAACAAACATTAGCATCTTAATTAGCCAATGCCAGAATCAAAACGACCATTTAAAGATTTTATGTTGTCCAACTTAGTACGGTCGACAAATTTTTTATCTTTCTAAATTATTTGATATGCATTGAATATACAAATTTGTTAAATTTGAATTGTATATTTAATTGCTCGTCTATTAATCATTATCTAAAGGTGTTAGAGTAACGATTTATTAATTCAGTAATATTAAAAAATATATATTCTAACATGTTCCACCAAGTTACATAGAATTGATTTTAAATGTTATGTTTAAAGCACGTTTAACGTTTGTAATTTTGAAAAACACTTAAAATAATGAATTAAGTGGTTAATGCTTAACTTAAGTTATATAAAAATGCAATAAAAATAATGTATTCACTCATTTGAACAAAACGCACAAATGAGTTTGCGTTTTGTCTGTTAAATGCGAAATTAATTAGGAATACACAAAAATGCCTCTCGAGTTGTTAAGGCTCTGTTCTTGCAAAATACCCACGATATTAGAAAGTTGCAAGTAACATTATGATTTTTTATCAAGGAGATTTTAATATTACTGCATAAACTGACAAAAACTTAATAGAAGATAACATATATGACTAGTTATTATTAAAAATTAGTTTCCAGTCATACGTTTAATATTAAACAACATAAATGTTTATAAAGTCGATATTCAGCGTATCCCCGGCCGGAGTCCCAGACGCCGTCGGGCAGTCGGGCTCGCCAACACGACCAGAAACAGGAAACAGATAAGAAGTATACGCTCGAATGATTTATTTATCGCTTGATTTTCGACCGTGTGCATGTCGCTTTAAGTTTCGGATAAACAAAAGTTAAATCCATTCAACTCATCTGTATAAATTCATTGAAGCGTCCACGAAATCTATTAGAATGACGACGGAAAAATGAAAGTCTAGATAGAGAGACCGTTCAATTAGCTATACGAAAATATTGAATTATTACTATCTACTTACTTGATAACATGCTTTGTTAGACATATTAAACGCAATCACCCATTAAAGCAATACGTGAATTAACAATGACCATATCTAAACAGAAAAAGAAATAATACGACAAAATCATTGTTGAAATTTTATTTAGAAGAGTGCCTGAGATGCTTAAGGAAATCTCTTAAGTACAAACAAATTGAAAGGCTCGAGATAATAGTAATAAATAGAGTCACAGGAGTGTTTATCTTTTTCTTATTTGTCATTCCATTAAACGTATCGAAATATTCAGTTTGCTTCGAAATACTGCGGCCCGGTGTCAAAGGTAAAGAGAACGCTTGTACCCGTGCAAATAAACCAACTCCTGCCGATTTAACGTCAGCATTATACGAAAAAATTTTAAACCAATATTTATTTTGAAACTAATCAGAAACGAGAGGGTTTTAAATCGGTCCTATGTCAACATATACGTTACTATGGACAAACTGATCGGATACCTGCATACGACTGCGGTTAGCACATTATTGGCTGAGATCTCGGCAAGGTCACCGTTAGAAGTGACTTCATCTAACAATCGAATACTTAGCAAATATTTGCAATGATCAATACAGATTTTATAATAATTTTATAATATGAATGCGTTATTTATGTAAATGTAAACACAGGTAATAAAACTTTGAATCAATATCTTAAAGCCACGCTAAAGCTCTAATTATTTTGTTTTGATTATTAGGTAAAAAAATTTCATATATTTATACCTTTTATCAAAAAGCGGTAAACATAACATCACTCGTTTTATTATCATATTTTAATATTGCAAATATGGTACAATAGGACAACAATTTTCTTAATTCAGCAACATTCAGTCTCAATCGAAACATGCAAATAAATAAATTATTTTAGATATCAAAAATCACAATGTAAAAGGTGTTTGACACCGAAATATAAAGCATAGGCACATTTTATATACTTTTATAGCCTAAAATCAATCTTTGTTTGAGGTTAAGATAATACTTTAATGTTTATATTTTAACTCACATTCCACACTTATCTTAAAAAATACGCCATTTTATTTTTTGCATAAAAAAGTGACGAAAACATAAAAATTTTAGCTTTTGTTTATAATAAAGTTTTGATATTTTGAAAGATTGATCTGAAAGAGACCAGAGATAATCAAAATTATTACGAAAACAGTTTGCATTTCAAAGCAATCTGGATTTAAACACTTATATCCGTATCAACACACGACTTGAGAATAGAAAAAAATGTCTTTTTTTGAGGCATTTAAAAACAAAAATCCATTTCATTAGATATACGTATTTCAAACATTAAAAACTTCAATAATGACATGGACAAAAATACGAGAAATGATATTAACCAATTATTTTTTTAAACCGGAAACGAAACCTCTCCTAAATAAATCAAAATTGAACTTAATAGGCGGTCGATTGAGGACGTCGCAAAAGGACCGACAAATTCTGCTATTCATTATACACGAGCGAGATGACGAGGCGGAACCGTTTCTGAACTAATCATGTCAATTACTAATGTATAGGAAGACTAATATTTTTTTTAATTTATGTTCAACGCACTATTACTATTAGTAAGTTACTTAACTTAAGCTTATTAAATACGCAACTTAATACTCTAGTTAAACCACTTTTGGATTTAGCTATGTTCCTCCAACTTGTGCTTAATAATTTACGTTTTTCTACGCTCTTGTGTTATGCCATTTTTGCACTAATTTGAAATGAGCCACAACATTGAAGTAAGTCCAGTAAGCTTTTATGCCATTTTCATATTATATGAGGATATTGGTAATTTTGTTCTATTATCGTTGTTACCTATGGATAATATAATTTATTTTCTAACAAGAGCCGTGCAAAATATATCGATAGTTATGATTATATCAAATGTAATTCAAACCTATGACCACTAAAACATAAATTCCAAACTATAACCGATTATTGCCTCTAAACGATGTTGACACTTTTATTACTTTACGATTTGGATTTTTAAAACAATTTTATAACAAAACACATTCTGAATATTTTAATGTCAAAGTTCTAACAACAAGAACTTTCAAATCATCGATTCGTCGAGTTTAGTGTATTCGTAATATGCTAATGCGACTTGTTCCGGTTTGTTTTCGCTAAATTTATAGCCCCGGGCCGGTCCGCTCTGTGACATCGACATCGTCTTAATATATTATCATTAATTAGCACATGACAAAAATCATTTAATATCGAACTAGACAGCGAGATGACAAGTCACAGAGACATAACTCGCCTCACGCCTCGACAGTCACTCTAACATGCTAATGGACGTCACTTCGCTATCTTTAAGAACTTATCATCGAGACTTCGTAGCGATGATATGCGCATTTGACTAAAACGGATATTCGAAATTGGTACAATAAAACGCTTAGGTTCGATCGGTTTATCTCGACCACTTCCTACAGTCGCGTCAATAACCAAAACAAACAACTACGACAAGCACAAAGGAGAGGCAAATAAGTCCAAAAAGTGCTAATATAAAAAAGTGTGCCCGTTTTTATAACGCCACGAGTAAGTGTGAGGTCGGAGCGAGGAATGTTGGCGCCTGTCTGAGTACGTATACCTGTCCCTTTATCAATGGACCGTGGACAATAAGGTGGGAAAAAAAATAACGAGAAAAAATATCAAAAAAGCGCTTCATCAAACCAACGGGTCAGGCAAGGGTTGTCGCCTAGACACCATCCTCTCTTATCATACCTAAATTACCTAAAGGGTATTGCGATAATTAAATGAAGATATCACATATTTATTATATACCTAGTTTGATAAACTTATCTTTGATATCCTAAAACTGCTAAAGCCATTAAAAGTTTCTATAAAAACATATTATATTTTAAGAACAATATCGTATTTTCTGTATCAATATTGTAGAATTAGAATCGAAGTGTTGGTGCCAGGCTGCATGTGTATGGCTGTATGTGGCTGTTGTGTGTAAGGCAGGGTATAGGCTATAAGTTTCCGACATTGTCACGTGTAGGCTCGCCACCCCGGCGTCGGGCGACGTAAATATCCCGAGTAAAGCCCAACACAACTCAAGATGAACACGACAAAACTGATAAGGCCGCCGCGCCTCGCCCGAGACATCCCAATTTAGTGCCGGACCGAAGATAACGCTATTATACAGCTTTTAACTATACTGGCGATACGCTAAATGTGTTTAAAATCACCTTATTGTGGCGTTGTTACGATAAAAAGAACGCCTTGGCGGGATTAACCTTCGGTCGATTATTTTTTTAATTGAAAATTTTGAAACAGGCTTCGATCGGCTTGCGCGAGCGATGCGTGGGCGGCTAATGACTTACTAGATAAAAGTCAATCATGTATGTAGTGCTTAAAGTGCGGAATAATAATTTTATTGCAACACACGTTTTACAAATTGGACAAAGACACTTAGTGAAGGCCATTGACGCAATTTTATGTACCTACTAATCTTCTCTTTTTATACTTATACATTGCTATTATTTGGCAAACGGAATTTTCCTTTAATGAAATATTTCGTAATATTATTTTGAATGTTTTACGTGAACAAACACAAGCTTGATAATTAATTTAATATAGAGTTTATTTCACATACTTTTTCTAAATTAGCGTAACACTACCATGCTATTATTCCCATTATGTGATACTTTAGATTTTAATAGACTTTTTTAGAAAGATCGGTACTAGGTATATGTACGTTTATCCCGAAATTATTTTTATTTGTTGCAACAAAATTCATAAGCGTTGTTTTTAATAATCGCATCAAAACATTTTACAGCCTATACGAATATCAATATGGCAAAAGAAATCGCAAAAACGGTGACAGGTGCGGCGAGTGACCCCGTGCTTGACTTACGCGTGTACCAATCAAGGTNNCTGCCTTCACTTACGACCATTCATGCGGACATAATGCCCTGCCCTGACCACGCACACTACATACTACACTTTCTATACAATTTTTATGAAGACTGCGATATATTTTAGTTATATTAATATTTTAAATTTACCCACGTGGCAAAAATATTATCAGATAAGTATAAAGTGAATGTAATTCAAAATTTTATTTAATGCGTTTCGTTTATACTAAAGCACAATACATCCCTTTTGACTAAGTATCGAGCGAGAAAAAAAAGAAACAACAAAAAAAAATATTTTTGAATAAAGTGCGGAATAGGTAGATGTATTACAAAATTGTCTAAAACAAAGTTTCTTTAGATTATTCTGGTTAAATACGCGTTCGTTTGGTCAATTTACTTTTTATGAAATCTTCCAACATTGGAATATCAGAAACTAAAAGGTAGAGCGCCAGACCCACACAGAGGTAATCAGCGCGTGAGAGCAGCGAGCCTCGAATTTCCGTTTAACTAATTGAGCGAAAACGACACAACACCATTGAGCGTCGAACTAATGAATGGGCCTCGAAAAAGTCAATTTGTCGTTTTTTTTCAACACTTCAATTTGTGCCGTAAACCCAAAAAAAGTTTGGACCGAAACCACAATCGAATTAGTGTCCCTTGTTCCAGAGATTACAGGACTGTCCGGCTCTTATCTCGGTCGTTCGTTATTTTATTGGCTTGTAGAGAGTAAGTCGATAAACACGACGCATAATGGCCCATAATGAATCGTCCTCTCTAGCGGTTTGACTAATCATAAAGGTTTTATGGCTGTCTTTTCTCTACGTATTCTCTATTGTTTTTTCTAACACTCGTATACGTTGATTTTGGCGAGAAATTAATCAACATTTAAAATTTGCTTGTGTCGTTAACCTATTGGAATCTTTTTCAATTAAAAAAATTGTTACATGGTTTTATTGTTTACTAGTTGCAATTATACTTTGTACGAGTACTGCTCTATCACGTAGCTATTATTAAAATTTCAAGCAATATTTGTTATATTGATTACATCAATGTTTATCTATTGTAATGTTAGGTTTACGTGTGAATTAAAATTGCCATACAATTGTTTGCATTTGAAGCCGATACGGGCAAATGCATAACAATTACAGTGGTAACATTTGTACATTAAATTGAAATGTAAATAATAATTTTAGTCCGCAGTATTTCATTTCTTGTAACAAATAAAATATTCAATGTTTTACACAGACTGACCATAAAAAAAAACAAAATAAAATGTGAAGTTAAGAGAAAAGGCAACATGCCTTAGAGAAAATTTAACTTTGCTAACTACCACAACACTTTATGCATCGTCGTCTAATTTTAAAAGTATAGTAATCACTGCTTAAAATCTGACAGGTGTCAAATTTAATGGTATTTGCAGTTTAAGCGTGGCGTTGTCACTTAAGAAGGTCTTATATAGTTAACGCTACTAAAGCTTCCTTTAAATATATAACAGGTTCGGCCGTAATTGGTCTAACACTAGTTTCTCTAAATCCGGTCAACTCTATAAATTATGTAACACATGTTAACACATACACTGAGAGTAATTATTATTACATATAAATGATTATGTAAATGATAAAAATCAGATTTCTCGAAAACGTATTCAGACACGCTCTAGAAAGTTGTTATTGTTACAAATTACTTCAAACTAACTGCCCCGTTGAGATGAAAGTTAACAATCTCGAACATTAGGTGTTAAATATAATATAGACTTAGTACTTGAGACAGTATAAATATGATTTACATGTCTTTGTAAAGAAAAAAATCTGCTAAACCTCAGAACTTGCTTTACTTTTGAGATGTTGGAATATTTAAACCTAAAATTGCAAATAACTCATAAAAGTTATTTGTAATAATACAAATTCTATAAATGGTCTATAAGACACCCTTAGTGTCTATTTAGTATCTACACTGTAATATTTAAGTAATCAGTCATCAATGCGGCAGTGTTTTTTAGTCCAGCTCTCTGTTAAATCTCAAAAGAACGCAAATTACTTCGGTGTTCGTCAACAATGGAGGACACACGCTAACAGTCTTCCCATCCACTGGCCCGCTGTAACGAGTCTTATTAATATTATATTAATGAATAAACGATACAAGCCGCGTAAAAGCGCCATTCATAAAGCGAATTAAAAGTGAATTAAAACGTCTGAAATGTCAAATTGAGAGGACACAAGGCCCATTATTAGCGGTACTGTTATAGTCCTCTGTTACACCAAACAGTACTTTTTTCTGTATTTTATTTTACAAAATTAATTTTAATATGTTTCAATGATACTTTACTAATAAATAGTTCATTTTGACATTTACCACATATTGAGTAACTATAGTCAACAAAACGCGAATTCACACTTTATTTCTCAATTGGTTATGAGAGATAAAGTGTAGATGTCCTAGGATTGGTGGTAGTTTTTATTTAGAATGAACAGCATAGTATTAAGTATTATTTATAAACTGTATTCAAAAAATGTAAGTAACCAAGTACTTTAGGGGGTATTGTTTAATGATTCAGAAATCTTGACACATTTATTATCGTCACAATAGTAACTTAGTGTGTTTTAAAATTGATTAATATATATTTGCTTACAATATTTCATATTAGGTCAAGATAATCGTGGTTATACTGCATTAAAAATTTCGTAAAATCAAAAAATAGCATTACACAACGGTGTAAGAGGTGGCCGGCGGTGTAACATCCCACTGTTGTGAAATAGATGCCGCTCGTTTTGCCACTAATGACTTCCTGTGTTTTTTTTCTATACGCCAATTATTTCCCATGGGTGAGCAGGGCAAAGACAACGCGCACCTTTGTGCCGCCTCCAGCTAAATTAAATTGTTTAAGTACAGTTTGTGCAATAATCGTTTCAAAATACTAATTGAATACTATTACAATGCCTTACGGGGTTTGTTATTGACTGTTATTTAAATAATTAGATGTTCAATATGTAATTCACAGTAGTTATTTAAGTTGTAAAACTTATGACTAAATATTGGTATCGATTAAATTACGTAATTGTAAAAAAAAATCGTTTCGTCAAGGGCATTTATTAACATAACTCGTCTCTTGTATGTTCATGTGACAAAATGCTCACCTAATTGTTTTACTAGCTATAGCTCACGTCTTTGTTCGCGCGAAAATAAACTTTGTAATACTGCCTATGTTACTCAGTGATAACGTCGTTTTTGAGTTATTTATATAAATACAAATGCTTCTTTGTAATATTAGTATGGAAAAGTAAATTATAATTGTCAAAGACTAACGTTTGGGATTTAATATCGAATGATTTTAAACTTGATGTTCTTTTGTAGAACAAATATTATGTTCAATTTGTTACACAAATTCTAAGTTCCCAGTATTACCGGAAGACTGTAATGGTAGAGCGGATGTGACCGATAAGCTTCTCGGAAGTCGATAGCTTGTGCTTAGTGCAAAAAGTTCGAATTATTATATCTTGGTAATACATCTCGGTCACAAATAATGTAAAGTAAAAAAATTTAGGTTGGCAACATTTTTATTATTTTTCATCTACATGTTAAAATTTGGTATTACATTACTAGGTTAACATTGTTGTTTAGTTTAAAAAAACAGAGAAGAACTAAATAAATTCAGGGTCAGATTAAAGCCGTTATAGAGATATAAAGTGATACATCATGTTGCGGCCTAGTACTTAAATGAGGTGCATTATTTCAAGTTCATTGAATAAATTATAATATAATCGATTGCCATCACACGAACAAATGGTAGGAACGTGTTGACGCCTACGCTCCCAGCCCGCCGCGCCGCGCCGCGCCGCCGCCGCAGCCGCTGCCGCCGGCGCTACAAACTACATCTTAAATATTAACTAACACTTTTGGTTTGCTCATATCAAAGTATTTGGAAAACAAAATTAGGAAACTCGCCAATTAGTAAAATAGAGGTACAGTACTCGTGTGAAATACACGAAAAATAATTATACCTATTTTGTTTCTGGGATTGAAATATAGATGGCGTTACGATTAAATATGCAGCTGCCGTCTTGTTTGTATTATAAAGAGTAAAACTTGTCTCTAAAAGATGTCATTTAAATGCTTTCTAGTCTACTTTAATAACTATGTATATTAAATTTAAATTCTGATTTTTTTTAAATGTTAACCATGCCAAGTTTGCAATAAAAAGATCTTGATTACACAAGCACTAATATTACCATCAGTATATGTTAGACGTTAGAATAGGGCGGAGTAGGGCGACCGCCCAGGGCGCAGGGCATAAAGGCTCCACACGCTTCGTTTATGACTTTTACCTATGGGCTTATATTGCAGTTAAGAGGCGCCGTAAAAATCTTGCCCATTGCGCCGGTAATACTCAAGTCGGATATGACTGCCATCAAAATTTCAATAAAGCATAATATCTATTTGTCAAAAAATAATATATTTAAGAATGTTTTGAGTCATTTTAATAAAAAGCTTCTCGTTTGTCATAACATATGTTCAACGTTTAAACGCTTTAAAGACAGATCGCAAGTCCCCGAGACCGCAATAATCTCCCGCACAAAATACTTGAGGAAAAATTAAAGTTATGAAAGGACACATTTAATAATACATATTAGAGTCGCCTCATTACCGGTCCTTTGTGGAATTATTTACAATCCGTTGTGACAAAGTGGTCGTGCTCGTTTTGCTTAACCATTTAAAGGTAGGTTAAACCGCAAACAATTACATAAAATTACAGGGAAACTACGTTACAACGAGCCGCAGGAAATTGAACTGCTCAAACATTCGCAACATTTGGTGTGAATTAAATAAAAATATGATGTTTTATTTAACACTCTCAATGATCTAGAATTATCTATGTTTGAACCATACTCGTTGTGGATCTATTATCTTTAGAGCGGGCGCACACCTTTGATTAAACTCTCGCACGGCTGTTGTGCGATTGTCGATTGTTTCTAAAAATCGAGTAGTGTGCACCTCCATATATAAGCTCATAGGAATCAAAGCGCGACTACACAGTTTTGTAATAATTTGGTCAAGGGTTTGCGCGCGCTTTTATAGTCCTTAAATATATTTAATAATCCTTTATTTACATAAATTCGTCTTCTATCTAGTCTACTATCATAATGACATTTCTTTTCTTCTTCTTTACTGACATGCGCCGTCGAGGTTTCCGCCTGCCAGATACATCGTCACATAGTACGATAATCGATGTAACTGTAAGTTAAAAATAAGTTCCTTATTTGAATTCAATAATCAAAAAATGAACAGATCAATAAAGGTGATATTCGATTTCTTTTATTTACTCACTGTCGGCGTAAGTAAAGCGTAAAAGTTAAATAAAAAGTACATTAACGAACGCACATTTAATGTAAATGAAGTTACGCATACAGAAAAGGATGTATTGCAATACACGATAAAATACTGTATCGTTACATTACACGAGAAAATAGTCCATTTACTTTATCTGAGGCGACTTTAAATAATGATAGCCATAGGTAATCAGTCCGAGTGATCGAGGAGGCCTCAAGTTAAATTGATACTGATACAAATTGCGACCTCCTCGCTCGACCTTAAATAACAATTTACATAGCCATTATGTACTGGCCAGGTATCGATCACTCGACGCGTTGCTTCATATACATAAGCTATGTACTCTTCATACATACATAATGTCTATACATATCTATATAAGATGTACAATATAATCAAATAAAGGAAAAACCGCTTTGTTTATGCTTGATTTTGTTATATAAAATGTATTTCTTCGGAACTTTACGTTCACGTGAAACAGTTGGCAAAACTATAAAATCGATTCTAGAAAATCTATCGGCAATTATCCAGCATTGTTTGACGATAACATCGATTATAACTACATTTTGTCGGTGGTCCGACCTGCAATTACAGAGCGTTATTAATTTTAAAGCATTCGATCGGCGAATAACCACACGTTCCGGTCTCGAATCGATGTTTAATAACAACATCGATGTTTTCCAGCTCGAAACGACTTAAGCGTCTTTCAAAAGCTTAACATCTGAAAAATAGAGGAGAGTAGAAGAGCGATCGAGTGGAGCCGATGTTGTATAATTAGCTTATCGTCTGTAGATCGGCTAACGGGCAGCGTCGTGCGCGCGCGCATTGGCCTCCCGCCCACCAATGGCCGCGCGCCGCCGCACCGCCGCCGCACCGACTGAGCGACGTTGTACCATCGATTCTTTTTGGTTATTACAATAATTCCGACACGATTGCGTCTAATTGCGCCGGTTTCCGACGATCGTGGATACGAACCGACGATATATCTATCTAAGTGCACGAAGCTGCGAATTAAATTATGATACTTTAACGTTATTGAGAAATAACTCCTCGTTGAAGGAATTATAATCGTGCCAATAATTCTAATGCAAGTTGTTATACGTGATTTTGTCGGACGTGTTTGCTGGATCTTTGGCGTTTTATTATAATGCATAGATTGTACTTACACGATAGATACTCTATAGAATACAAATGAGTCTGTAACTGCGCGCGAAGCTTCGAGGTTGCAGCGCGCCAAAGGAGCTAAGTGTCAATCTTCTCATTATGTATGAGGGTGGTTTCAGCTAAGTTATAACTACGGGAACTTATAACTCTAAAACTTTCTAACTGTAGTAAGAGCACCTTTACATATTTAACTACTTAAGCTACACAGTTACTTTATCTACGCTCAACACTTCGAAGGCTTCATATTTAACGACAAACCGCAAAATCTCAAAGTTCCATAAAATTAGGTTGAAACTTAAAGCGAAGCGAAGCGGCCTCTTCATTTTCTTAATCTGCTTATGGCTTCCAAAAAAAGTATGAGTCTACCTAAAGTGTAACAATGGCTCTTAATATCAACGTCAATTTAGCAACGGAAGCCCAAAAACTATCTTCAAAAGTTGTAGTAATGTTTTTACGGGCGTTCTGTAGCCTCGCTAGATGGAATGGAACCGTCGTACATAATCAAACCACATGCGGGGCAGTAATTGCCTCCACATTCAAAGCCCCGCTCGCATCACGGCGTATAATGACAAAAATAGTCCAAAAAATGCCTCCGCATATGAGATATTTTTTTCCGTCGAGTTCGCGCGCTCGCATGGAGCTAAATTACGAAATAAAAGATTAACTTAAAAGATCAATAAACTTAATAAATGATCTCAATAATTGTTGTATTACGAGCACAATGGAGCGGCGGCGTGAGACGTCATTAACGCGCGAACATCATTAATTTTATTCGCGGCTTTGTGACGTCAAGGCAATGGCGTCTGTCAGATTTGAAAAGGCGCGCTGCCGCCACCTGTTGGTAGCGCAGGGAATTAGATGCGAACCCCGCAGCGAGCCACTTGATACTGCCACCGGAATGACTCGCACCTCACAAAACGCACCAAAATGTTATTGTATATACGATACGAACCTTTATCAACTTGTGCAATATTAAACATCTATTTTCATTAAATTAAGTATTCAATCCTTTTCCAATTAAAAAAAAGGCCTAGGCGTAGATACTAGACTGATAACAATGAAAACGTAAACAAGCTGCGTAATGTAAGCCGATTTTAAAATAAAATGCACACTTTCTAGTTCCGAAATACAAGTCCACATCTAGTTAAAAAAAAACAAGATATCTTGTTAATAGAATTGTGTACTTAGCTAAGTTAACTTAATAGTAACACCATTTCCGGCGGAATCGATTAATATATCTACATGTACATTTTATTAATGCGATTGTAAAGTGGTATAGGACGTCAAGTCATTCTTCAGTCAGTCTTTATCAACAATCACTTCGATGCATTGAATCCACAATGGTACGACAATATCGTTGATGTTTGATACTTTAATCTCTAGTAATAAGTAAACATATTCGAAAAAATGCACCATTTATTAGTGGCTCTATTATTTTAGAAAAAAAGACAAAAGACTGCAAAAATCGATTTAATATTAAAACAAAAGAAGTTCGTCGAATTCGATCTTCATTTGGCAATATTTCTTTTGTTTCACTTATTAATTTTTCAGAATCAAGTTCCATTTTGAGTCTGTCCTAACAAAAGCTCCATCATTTTCGAACCGTCAAAGTGGAACGTATCCCAAAAAAGAGCTGCCAAAAAACTGGAGCCGCCTCATATTAGATTTCTTTTTGGTAGCTAATTGCGTTTTATCAAATTAAAGCAATTCCGCCGGCGGCGAGCGGCGAGCGGCGAGCGGCCGCGATGATTGATAATGTTTGACAAGGAACCGTTCCCACTAGTTTTACAGAATAAACTGTTTTGATTCACACTAACATTTGCTCATTTGTCTCAAAAATGTTCCCGCGCTTTTGGACTAAACAAAAGCTTTTATGATAATCTTAGATAGATTAGATACGTCATAATTACATAACTATTATTTTTAATAGTTTGCCGAAGCCGTCTTTCGAAGTTTAGTAGTATCCTAATTTTGATTATCTTCAGTTTATTCCTTATTATCTGAAATCCTATAAATAGACATCCTTATGCAGGCTACTAAAAAGTATCTAATAAATCAAAACTATTACAATTTAAAAGCACATACTAAATAAATGCGTTCAAAATATTAAGTTTCATCTGGCCAGCAGCGCTTCGCAGCCGCGGGCTTTTCGACAAGATATTGCTACTGGTTTATTTTTAAGTTATACCTAATATATGTTTTATACAGGAAAAAATGCTACGAGTTTGATAGTAACTAAGTATTTTTTTTTTAAATTCGAGTTTAAGAGACTATATAGTACCTACTTGTTTATAGAAGAGCAAAGAGTTCAATCGATGTGATGTTGCCGACCACTACGCGAGAACGTAGATGCGTAGACAACGTTTATAGAATTTGAAGAGAAATGCAAAGGTAATTTAATGTACTTGGGGTTTCATACGGTTATTTAAAATATTGCCTTGTTTACTTTATTTAGAACACGATATCAGACAACGTCTATAGCGGTACCGTGATTTTATCGTAATGTATCTTACACTAGGATTAACATTTTTCCTATATCATACATATTATAGTTCTAATTGATCGAAATCCATTTCTAACGTCATTAATTTTAGCATTGATGTTGAGATCTTGTGTCTACGTGCAGTCCAAGTTTAGGCGCACCGCACACCCGCTGTGCGCGACTAAACTAGTGAAATTTAATAAACAGACAAAGCGCATCACAATCGAGCAGTTCGACGT
>NW_013527359.1:2798847-2807819 GCF_000836215.1 Papilio polytes | reverse complement strand
ATGCCTGATCAATGTCTCATACCTGCCTTATAAATTCACCTTCGAGGTGACACTAATGCGATGGAATTTACCTCCAGACGAATCGCTGTGATTCATTCTATATGACATTTAGGTAATACGACGCTTAAAGTACACACTTCACTAGGTACGCTACATAATTTACTGTGGTATTTGTTTTTACGTAAGAAAATAGTACAGAAAACTGTGTCTTATATTTTCCATCAACAGGACAAAAGTAGGAAATCGTATGAAACAAATGAAAACAACGAATATAACTGAATAAAAAAGTTAGCATCTCTATGGTCTGCTAGGATCCCGTACGTTTCTTTTTACCTAAACCTTCCCGTTATTCTGTAAATGTAAGCCCTTGAGCTATTTCTCCTTATCAATTTGGAGGTAAAATGCAACTCCTGGTTAAGTTGTTACAAAGTTGCCGTCCTACTAATATTCTAGTACCGTATTCTTGCCACGTAGCGCTCCTCATCTACCTATACCTTTTTAATGCATCGAAAACTTTAACAAACTGTTGACTTAAACCTTACCATTAAAACGTGATAGTTTTTTTTAAACAGAGAACTTTATAGTACTGTCTAAAGACGTAATCTGATACAAGCAGCAAGTAATAGAAGTACAAATAAAACAATTAAGTCGAACAAACGACAGATGTCGCCACGTCGTAACCAACAACAAAGGATTGGCATTACGGACTGTTAATACAAGAAGCGCGTGCGCAGCCGCAACCGCAACCCCACACGTCACAATACACCTGCAACTTATTTTGTACTTTATCTCGAAAACAATAAAGTACATTTTTCCTTATTGTATTATGTAAAAGTAACAACAATTCGCGAACTCAACGTAAGAACAAAAGCCACGCGCCCAGTCCTCGGTTACCACACAGGACGTCTCTAAAAACATTTGCGGTCGAATTGTAACACGAAACATGAAGAGTCTTGAGATCTAAATGCAAGCATTTTGTTTAACATTCACATTTAAATGACAAAGAAAATGTAGCAGTGTTTTTTTATATCCTTAACATCTATTTACAAATATTGCAAAAACTACAATTATCTTTGTAATCAAATGGTATTGTCGAAAGAAAATAAACAAATCGAAATTATCAGAGAACTCGCGCCTAGCATTTTCATTCTTTTCAGAATCTCCGAATTTAATCCAAAGGTTGAAAACCTCTGTTTTAAACAATCATAGTACAAATCTGCTAATGATTCAATTAGCGTGGATTGAGTAGCCATCACAAGACTAACCGGCAATTCATTAAGGACAAGGGGACAGGATGCGACAGTTTATTCTGTTTACGACGTGCGCTCCTCGCCAACTCCTACGCATCTAAGAGTACTGAAATAAATATTATGGATGAGACAGTTTTTATCTCAGTTTTTCTAATCTTACTAATATTATAAATACGAAAGTTTAGATGGATGTATGTTAGAGTTTGTAGCCTAAACGGCTGAACGAATCTCGATGAAATTTGGTATAGATATGGAGCATGGTCTGGAAGAACACATACTTAGTTTTTTTTTAATTCCACGCTGACGGAGTCGCGGGCGAAAGCTATTAAAAAATAAACATTGAATTATAATTATAGTTTAACACTACCAAACCCACATTTTAAAATTCTGGAATCTATCTTTATTTTAAATTAGATTTAATTTTTGACTCTTTCCGTGATTTAACATGAATTTGTACGTGGCCTTGAACTGCAACAGGAATTTTTAGGTCTTGTCCCATTGGTGACTTTATTTTCTTTAAATTACTCATTTAAATAATTACTACTCGCTCATTTACCACTTTGATAAATGCTGCAATTAAAGCAAATAACTACAAATCACTTGACATGGCTCCAGAAATGTTTGTAGTTTCCGACGGCCGTAGAATTCTTCTGTAATGCAGCTAGTATTTAAATTGGAATAAGTACTTTTTAAGAACCGATTCATATATTAGATATGTGTTTTTTTTTTTACTTTGACAGCCTCACGATTGACTTTCTTTTATATCCTTCTTAAGTAGAATCCTTCATAAAAGAAAGCTTCAACCTTTTAACATTTTCCTTTATAAAAATTCCACTTTTTAATTGTTTCATTGTGTAAATAAAACTAAACTTATGTAAAATGTAAATTCACCTTTAACTTAAGCGATTAAATGTGTTTCTACGAAGATTTTAAGATGTTAAGTTTCGGCCATTACAGCATCGTTTCTCCCACCTTCAATTATAACCTTCCCTGGCCCTCCCCCACTCTCTTTAGAATCAGATTGCATGTTCAAGCCCAGCCCTTTATATTCAAATGAGACGAAATGAACATACGCTATTTAGGTAGCACAGCAATCATCAAGTAACCTCTAAAGTTACTCGATTTTTTTTGTTCTGTTTTACAATCGTTAATGTTGAAACTTTTTCATCTCGAGTTGTTTTGTTTTCAACAAAACGATATGAATGGAAAAAATACGTTTCTCTAAATAAAATTGCCGTGTCCAAGGGTTAAGTGCTCACAATTTGAGTTGTTAATGCTGTTATCCTTTTGATACACCTAATCAAGTCATTCAGTTCATTACCGCGGTTCGTGTAGCGTGACTCGGCCACTGGATATCTCAAAATGGCTCACATTCTACGGCTATCAATTTTAGGTACAATAATTCTAACATTCAACACTTATAATTTTTCTTATAATCTTTGACATTTCTAAACTTAATTTGCATGTTTTGTTAGCATTCATGTTTTAAAAAAAAGGATTTTTTTATTTTTTTTATTCCAGCCATCGTATATCTATACATAGTCGCAGCTAAATCTAACGATAAGCAGCCGAACTGCCAAGAGTTCTCCAAGAACGTTACGTTCAAAGATTCTCAGGCGATCGGAGTCTGGCACTTGCTGCATTTTAAAACTGAAAAAACTAAAGGTTCTGGCGAATCGCACTGCGTCGAGTTTACAAATGTCGGGGAACAGGTATTTATCATTATTTTTGAGACGCATATCTGAAATACAAAATTCTATTTCAAGGCAAATTAATTGATACGCAAACACTTGTTAACATTGTTTAATTTCTAAGCATGGATATTCTAAGAATATTAAAACCCTTAAAAACCATTACAATATTATTGTTTAAGGAAAACAAAGACCTTCAAGAACGCATTGGACAGTACGTAGAGAATATGAATTGGGATAAACTACTAATAAAGATGCAGATTCCTTGCTCCAGCGTAAAATCTAACAAAACCAGAGACTATTATTTGGAGAAACTAGAAGGCGACGGCTCGTATAGAACACTACAAATGCCTTCTCCTACTGGTACGTAGTTACTTTGTATCAATTTAAAAAAAAAGTATTGTTAATAATAAGTTGAAAAAGTGTATGCTATTTTTATCCCAATTTTGATTCTCAAATTTATTAAATGCAAGTACGTTTCTTTCATAAGTTCGACTTTCTTAAATCTGAAAGAAATTTTCACAACAGACATTCCGATTATGATCAATTTTTTAAAATATAATGGATAATTAACATACTTTTGTATAAAACAATTTTTCTACGAAACGACTCACAAAAAAAAAGCGTTATTCATATAACACATAAAAATTAAAATCAATAATATAAGTAAAACAATCAATAAAAAAATGTATATTTAAAAAATAACGGTTATATAAAATGTCGCGGACATTGCAGATTTCTAAAATGCATTCGACATAACTCATAAAACTAGCAGACGCAATAATAACATTCTTAACATGAACACGGTTGAATTTTCTATTTTTCAGCAAATTAGATAAATCGAATGCATTGTTTAAACTCAATGGAGCGATCATTGTGAGGTTATTACAAAAAACGGTGTTCATTGATTAATCTCCAACATATAACGTTACTTCTAGAGATGGACGACGGCACTTAGTACGATACTGCTTTACCCACATTATGTACATAAAAATTATTCACCTAATAAATCAAATAGATACCGCGCCCTGGTTTCACAACGAACTCACGATGATATCGGTCCATTAAATTGTGAAACGGTTATTTTGAAATCTCAAACTTTTCATTTGTTTCCACGTTGTATTGTCCAAAGAGTAAGTCCGCACCATTAACAATATTGCCTGTAAAGTGAACAAGATTTCTCTTAATTAAATTTAGTTATTTTCTCAACGTATTTCTTACATTTATCTAAACATGTGCTTAATTTTTTTTTCAACATCTTACTCTTATATTTTCATTAGTAGCTTCAGCGAGAATAATTCCATCAAAGGTAAAGATGATTTGATACCAAGATATGACTAAACTTTTACCTATCTAATCAAAGGAGCTTAGTAGCGTATAAACTAAGGTCGTAAATTGGAATTATTATAATAATGATGCCTTAAAATTGTGCAAATTCTAGGTCTTCTAGACTTGGGCCAATTTTAAGGCGACCTTCTTTCTCACCATGACTAGTGGGGAGGTTGTTAACAGTGCTGGGAGTAATTTCCAGATCCATGGGCGCCCCTATCTGTCAGGAGCCCTGGGCGGATTCTCAATCACGCTCTACCCTAACAACGACACTGTGTTGAGGAATAAATATGAAATTGATGTAATTTTCACAAATTTTCAGCAAAACTAGACCTAGCTCAGTTCCACCGCTACCCGATGCGGCTCAAGCTGGTGGAGGGTCAATACCTGGCGATGATGGACTGCCACGAGAAGTTCGTGTTCCTGCTGGGCAAGCAGCCTCCCACAGCTGACCTCGATGATCGCATCAAGAAGATGATCGACGCCTACTGGCCTGACGAACTTTAAACTGGAAATATTGTTAAAATTGGCGAATATTTCTAAAATGATAAATAAATGTTATCACCGCGTGATCGGATTTACCTCTACCTCTTACGCTATCGTTGTCTCCATTCTAATTATTTTTTTATAACATAAGGTGGCAAACGAAAAAAGCGACCGTCGCCCATAAACATCCGCAATTTCAGATGCGTTGCCTTCCCTTTATTGACGGAGGAGGAGACTCACATAAATTTCCCCTTCCTATGCATCTTTTCCGCCATCAAATCCACTTTTCCTTCCCATTCTTTCCACTTAAGAAAAAGGTGGAAAGGGAAAGAAAATAAAATTAGGCCTCCGACACCACACTCATCAGACGAAACGCAGAACTGCTTCCACTTCACGCCTGTCTTCTGTGTGTTAAAGTGGGCTCTACCAATGTTAAATTTATTAATATTTTTTTATTTATCGCCTCAACTACATTACATTCGTTACGTTAAAATTTCTCCAAATATTTCAATATAACTTCCGTTTCCAAATTAATCTGGTCGCAAAATATCAAAATTTATGAACGCAATTATAGTCTACAAAGTCAAATGACGTAAATGGTCAATTATAGTGTAATTATATTTTTAGTGGTCTACCGCCCGCGGACGTGGCGCAGGCGAGGGTGCCGCAAGGGGAACCAGTGTACGATGCCATTCCGCGACCGATGATATCGTACTAAACATTTTGTATAGCATTGTTACGACGGTTGTAACTACAGAAAAATATAACAAAATACATAAAAATGAAATCATTATTAGGTAAAATTCCACTTGACGCTAAATTGACGACTATCCATGTGATATTATTTTGTTTTTGCAATGATTTTTTAAAAATCAATTATAAAGCGAAATAATTAAGACCTTTTATCAGAGAGTTTACATTTTTACTTAAATTAGTATCTTAATTCATTTCTTTTATTAGAATAACAGAAGAAATAATATAACACAACTAGTTAATATAATATATATTTCTATAGAATCTAATCTAGTTAACACGTTTACATTAACTCCATATAATAATTATGTAATCATTAAATGGGAAACCATATCTTTGAGTGATATAATAACAAACATTAAAACGATTAAACAACATTACCAGCATACTTACAAAGTAAAAATAAATACAAAATAATGACAAAGCTAACTGCACCATTACTTACTTTCCACCCCGCGCCAGCGCCACACAAAATGTAACCCCTACAAATACGCCAAAGCACCACTCAAATTAAGTGCGGCGCGATCAACAGTCATTTTCGGTTACAATTAACCACACATTTGAGTGAAAAGTCAACCACCCACTCCAATTGATTTATTGTGTCCTACGAGTTCCGCTATTGTACTGCGGAACTTTTATTGTCTTTTACATGGAGTCACAAACATCTAGATGCGTCATTTCCTTTTTAATCATGCATTGTTTATTGAATTAATATTTTTGCACGTTTAGTTAATGTACGAGTATGTTATTGTCATGATTTACTATATTTCGTCTGTACTTATTAGTTTTTATTTACTTTAAAACGAACTAAAGCGACGCAGCTACCCGAAATAAGCTTTTGCCTGAATTATCTTGTTGTAAGTAATCAAACGTAAGGTTTGTGCAGAGATACAGCAAACAGATAAAATGTGTTTTGAAATGCAAGATTAAATATATTACCAGTAAATTTCAATTTTGAAACAGTTAAAATGTTTTTAAATGATGTTCACTTTTAGTATTTTTGTACATCGTTGTGCGTGGTGTACGCGGGGCGGAGGGTGGGGCGAGGAGGCGGCGAGGGTGCAGCGCTGTTCATTTGTCTAAATGCAGAAAGTAGCGTTTTGAAGGGCACTCGGGCGCTGGGAAAGTGTTGCTCTTTAGCCAAAGTTAAAACACTCCTACCGCATTCGAGTTCGAGTACCCCTCCTGACTCTTCAAGCCTGTTTCGCTAACCGACGCGCTCTTTGTTTAATTTCTATAATTGTCGATTGCATCATTCGCGAGTACATAATGCTCCACTTACCGTTATTATCGACTACAATAATAATCATTCGATCGCCTTATATACTTTTATGTCGGTCGAATAAATATAAACGTAAAACATTTTCGTTCCTACAATGTAATCACTTTGTAAGTTTTAAAATTACACTTCGGTGTAATTACGGCATGAACTGGACGCAATTACACCGAAGTCACGTCGGAATCATTATTAAAAGTTCAAACAGTAATAACCGATGGATTAAAGTCGATAGGAATCTGTGAGCGGCCGTAATGTGAGTAAGAGCGTAATTTTCGGCTGTTGGGTGACGATATCGATGGAAAAGTTTTTCAATTATGCTCACTTGAATCGAAATAATGAACGTGACTTTGAATAATAACCATTATTATGAAACGATGCTATTTTCTAACATAGTTTCTTATTTACAACTGCTATGCAAAGGCTTCCAACTACAATTATTTCGTGCAGCAAACGTTATAAACAAGTTACTAATGCAGCCTGCAGTTATTTTAATCATGTGCAAACATAGTAGTGATAACATTAGTGCCTCTTTGTTTACAATTTGTACTTTAAAGTGATGAAATAAAATTAACTAAAACTTCTTGATATATGATGTACGAATGTGTGTGCGAAAGTGCCACAGAATTTCAACTTACCGTAACAGACGAGACTCCAGTCAATAAAATAAAGTTGCCTTCATTAGAAGTTTTACATTTTAGCTCATTATTATGCTCATCATGCATAGACTAGCTTTTGACTGCGACTCCTTACGCGTAGAATAAAAAAAAGTAAGTATCCTATATGTTCTACCAAATTTCATCGAGATCCGTTTAATAGTTTAGGCTACAAACTCTACCAATCCTCTATCCATCTAAACGCATTTATGATATTAATATGATTAAAGAAGCTTCTTACATAAAAAGTGACAGATAGTTCAAACGTGCCACATGTGACGTGATTGAAGTGGTGCGTGCTGCGGTCACACCTGTAATTATTACGACAGTAGACCGCCATGTTAATCGCTGGGAAAATTCAGGGCGCGTAATGAGCTGGGGTGGCATTCGGCGTGTGGGAACTCGCCTATTGCCAATTGAATTAGGCAAATGCCACTAATATCTACTTATTGACTTTCGCCACGTGTAGAACACGTATTCTATTTAATTATATACGAAATGAATTTCCATACGATTTTTTTAATTCTCTTTAATAATACGTTATTCGCTGTAAAGTCGATTTTCTTTAGGTACTTTGTTAATTTTTGGAGTTTTAATAACAACTTCATTTGGTGCTTTCATATTTTTGATGTTCGATATTTCGTTATATTATTGCGTTTAATTGCTGATTATATTTACCGTGTTGTAACCAAGATATTAAGTACATATACATCAAAGTTTAGATAGAAAATAAAGAAATATTTCCAATCTTAGTGTTTACCAATAAATCTAAACCAAAATGTCTACTAAAACACATGTAAAATTTAATTTCAAATTCACTTTTATACCCTAGATGTTTTGTTATATGTTAAATGTCTAATAGCAATTGCTTTCAGGGCTATTTTGTTCAATTCCTCCACTTACACCGCGTCCAGTACAACGCACGCTGCAGTGTTTAGCGCTCCACAATGCACAATCAAGGCATTTGCATAGCTAATCGCTACATATAAATGTGAATCGCGATAACAACTATACCTTACAGTGATTTACCTTCGTGACCGTCGTTATTAACTCTATAAGTTAAAATGAGTTAATGAAAGCATTTAAAACTGATTTCATTAGAAATAATTAAGTTGAAGAATTTTATATTTCTAATTTTAAATCGCATCCCTATTTTGTTGCTTTTATTCTTGAAATAAGCTCTTCGTATCTGCTATTTCTATCGATACTAATATTATAAAGAGGAAAACTTTGTTTGTTTGTTTGTAATGTATGGGCTCAAAACTACTGGGCCGGTTTAAAAAATTCTTTCACCGTTAGAAAGGTATTATCTGTGAGTCACATAGGCTGTACTTTTTTTTAAATTTCACGCGGACGGAGTCGGAGGACGGAGTTGGTATTTCATTAATTTTAGCATAACCCTTCTGTTAGAAGCCGCCCACCACTATACATTTTTTCCTATCTATTTTCCTTCTAAAATATTAAATGTAAAATATAAAATTGTATTTGATACTATATTTGACACGTTAACGAAAATAAGCTAAGGTACAAT
>NW_013527359.1:2791184-2798648 GCF_000836215.1 Papilio polytes | reverse complement strand
CGAGCCGACAATTGCTCGCCGACGATTTAATCAAGTCAGTTCCTAATGGCTTTCTCTTCATTAAATTCTAATAATGGCCGATGTTTTTGTCTTCGATGCGCGTTGGGCGTGCCTCTAACACATCGTTGCTTAATATATACCATTATTATATAGTACTAGCTTTGGCCCGCGACTTCCGCCGACCGCGTGAAATTAAAAAAGAATAAAAAATATAGCCTATGTTGTTCACAGAAAAAAAAATTAACATAGCCAATGTTACTCAATAGCGTAGTTTTTTAATGGTGAAAGAATTTCTGAATTCGGCCATGTAGTTTATGCGTCAATCAAAAACATACAAAAATACAATTCTTTTCTCTTTATAATATTAGTATAGATATAGACTATACTAAATTAGTGTTATATGCATACTCTTTTTTAAATTCTTTAAAACGTTTTTACCGCACAGAAGATCCTCTGTTTTTTTATCATCTAATTAAATTAGCAGATTTCAAAGCAAAATCATTAGTAGAGTAAAGGGTAAATAAAAGAACTTGCATATTATATACACATTTATTACATTTTTTACATCAGTACATAAATTAAACGTAACTTCACAGTACATTTTTACATGTATATACACAGGTGGTTCAGTTTAACGCGGGAACAATGAATCAAAGGGAATGTATAGAATCAGTTAAGAGGTTTGTTATTGTCGAAAGTTAAACAATAAGAATCTTAATTATGACTAGCGACTCGTTAGATGCCTACATTCTTACCGTCTCCTAAGCATATAAAAATAAGTTAAAACCCTTGAGATAACAAAAAAGGATATAAAAGGCAATTATTTTATCGAGAAAATCTCAACATTTTTACGTCATAGAAAACTTCACCCAAACCAATTTATTTTACATAAATTAAAAAAAAATAATATATTCCAAAATTAAACAACATTTTGGTTTTAATTTCAAATCTATAAAATAAAAAAAATATAAAAAGTAAAGCGTTCATTATATAAAATAGATTTGTGATGTTGCCATTATCTTACGCTTATTAAAACAAAAAAAAGATTGCTTCAACATTCACGCGCTAAACCATACACCGTTATTGGTATACATTAATAATAATAAAAACACGTACAATAGGAAAGCCAACATTTATTACCTAAATTTTCTTCAAATATAAATCGCGATAAAACCGCATTATAAAATATTATATTGAAAATGACTACTGTTATGTTAAATATAATTTTTGTAGAATGTACTTTCTAATAAAACACGCTTGAGGTTGGCCATAGACTAAATTTAATTTTTTGTAGACATGATTAAGGTAATAGATGTCGCTACTATTTTGATATAAACTTTAACATTTAGACCTTATTCACACGGGCGTTTTTTTAACGCTTTAAAACACTTGTTACGGCCTAACGCTCAGAATATACTGCGCTTATTAAAAGCACTACCGTATGAACAGATATACATGGAAATGTATTTGTTCTATTTTAAAGATTATTAACGCGTGTTATAAAAACGTCCGTATGTATAGGAGAAAAAATGAAATTCATACCGGTAAAGATTTTGGGAACTATAAAATTTCATTAGATTAATAATAATGGGAAAGTTTTTTTTTTGTGATGACTATTTATTGAAGTTTCTACTATTCTGTTACCAATCACTCTCCATTTTGGAGATATAGACTTGTAAAATTATTAATTGATCGGAATATGACTTGATAATTTCAAATAAAAATAGAGTAAAATAAGGTAACTTGATATGATGGAATTTCAATATTCAATCGTTAATAAATGTATTCATTTAACATATAGTACAAAACTATATTATGAAGGAAAATATTTTCAACAATCTGCGATACAAAACCAATTTTATATTATGTTTCTGATTTTTCAAAATCATCTTCATATCTATCGTAAAAACTGGGGTTACATTTTTATTTCATTTATTTATATAAATCATTTATCAGTATAATTATATTTTATCACTGGACTTTCATTAACTACATAATTTATTTCATTTAAACTAAATATTAAACCTTAAATATTTATTTATACAAAAGATTAAACACTCAACGATAATTATAGGAAAATAGTCAAATATTAAAACAATCTAATTAAGTCGTTTTATGTATTTCTTACTGAAATACTCTAACACATGTTTAAAGCCTCATATATCTATTTAATTTTATATGATTTTAATTTTTTAAAGTAGATAAAAATGCTTCATAACAAAAGGTACAAAATATAACCTAAGCATGACCATTATTTCTGATGTTATATTCTCTATTAATTGGTTTTGTTAACATTTTGCTACTAAATATAGAAGTAACGTAGATATATTTACAGTGTGCTATCACAAAATGGCGGCAAAGTCGAGGCGCGTTCAAAATGGCCGCCCGTTCTGCGGCCGCTCGGGCAGCTTCGGTGGGGCGTTCGGAACTGGTCGGCTAGATGTGGAAAAATTGAAAATTAGTACATTTTTAATAAGATTTACACATTTATGAATTATGCAACGCTAAGATCAGATGACAGCTTTTAGTATCCAGATAAGATAATGTATGTCAATAACTATCATATAATCTTTACGTATTTAGCAAATCAATGTGAAATACAGTGAAAAACAGCAAATTGAGAACAGCGAATTGAAAGCAAAGCTGTGTGAAATAGAGCACTTAAAGCGTGGTAATGTTTCAATGGAAAATAAGCAAATCTTCTGAATAAAATAAATAACGTATTAAAGAAAAATCTCATATATACGAAAACATCGAGTTCCTATCATAAAAATAAAAGTCTACATTATTTCAACATGCTTAAACATTAAAATAGAAAGGAAAAAGAAGGAAATATCAAATATATAACTACCGTATAACCCATGCTTAATAACACCTACAAATATTCCAATAACATTTAAAGCATTCTGAAGGATTCCTTCTCTTTCTAACCTATTAGAATAGACAGAGACGGAAGTTGTATTTGCAGTTATATTTCAATTATCATTCACTAATAGATATTAAAGCTTTAAATATTATTGGAACAGAACATTATCCATTATTCGCTTACCTAAATTACATCCGTAGATACATCTCAGATAACAAAAACAATGTTAAAATGTCAAGCAAATCGTAGCAACAATCGTTAGCCTACTGGAATAAATCAAACATTTGTTACACATATAGCGTTTAATCACTCTATTTACACAGCATTTGATTAACAATATTCATAAACTATATCAAATCCAACAATTTCTGTCTATACGTTTTTTTTTCGTCAATAATACTAATGCTATTCAACAAGAGAGAAAGAGATAGAGAGCAAAACGCTAGATTGTCTTTCCTTTCTAATTTGTTTGCGAGACATGCATTGACAGTAATCTTTTAATATTAGGAACTCGGTTTTTCAACAAACTTGAAATCAAAGATTTTAAAAATACAATCTCTGTTAAATAAAAACCATTAAAATAAAGTTTTGGTTTTTAAAAAACGTTAAGGGAACTAGGTTAGATTAATCTAAAATATCAGGCGATTAAGATTAAAATTCCATTGTTAAATGTATTATTTAATAACGAACTTTAGTAACGTTTCCACAATAAAAGAATCCTAATAATTGACCAAAGATATCGCTAATAGCAACATTTGGGACAACGGCTTTGGTCTTACAATAAGTACAATATCATTTTACATACAAACATTTTCAAACTTTCGATATATTCATGCAGCGTTAATACCATTCGGTTTACAATATCATAAAAGTTACAGTTGAAGAGATAAGTCAATATGAGAATCCGCATCGACGCGTCCTACTTAACAAGTCTAAGCTATCAGAACACCTAGACATCAATGTGAGAAATTCGCGAACTATTACTACGGTAAAGTGCATCAACAATAACCTTGTTCCGAATACGTAGCGAAGTCTAAACGCCTAGAGGCTACAGAACCGTTTGCTGATATGCAAGATACAAACCAATCTATCCCTTAATATCCATTTCAGAAAAACATACAAAAACGTATTGCTGTCCCTCTTTCTCAGTGAAGAAAGAGATAGCAATACCTTTTACAGTAATAGAAACTCAAGGTCACAATCATAGGGAACGTATACAAAGAGTTTTATCAATACGTATTTACGCGCACGCAAAGGGGCGTGGCTTTAACTCCGCCCATGCATTGTATTTTCATAATAAAATGTGTATTTTTGGCCATAGATTTTACATCTATTTGTTTAGTAATCTCTTGTAAAATCAAGATATTACATGACATTTAGTTACTCTTTGTATATGCTTTGTGTATAAAAATCAAAAATAGATCGACGAACATGAAAATTCGACACCATAAATAAAATACGTATAATTTTTTAATAGCATTGGAACGATTTCATCTTATAACATGCATATTCCTTTAAATATATTTTACAGCACTGCATAAATCAAACGCGCAGTTAATACTGAGTTCATAAGTCGATTATTAATTTCTACATATAACATTTTTTTTACACCTCATAATCTGGAATGTTAAATAGAACTAAGCCAATATGCTACTTAGTTAATAAATACATTACACTGAAAATACGTCGGTCGCTAAAAAAATATTTATTTTCATAACATAGTCGTAAGCGTAAAGTATATCGTATGTTCAATTACAAAGCACTGTTGCTCACAAATGTGTGTGATCTTCAAATAGCTATTCGATCTAAAAATATTGCTTGAATCTGAGCAATTAAAAGAACATTTTACATAAAATACAAGATATAAATTTTAAAATATATAAATTTAATTACGCTATGGTAACATCGGTACACTATCACAAGATATAATCGTTAATTAAAAAATAGGGTTTTTTAAACGTATAGTTAAAAGCACAAAAGCAAGATTTTAGATGAGTCAAGTTGCACAAACATTTATAATTTAAATCGTATTTTGCGCAACCAAACTCATTTGACAATATTAAATCGGTAAGAAGTTATTTTCACTGGACAACAACAGAAGCATCGTCGTTGTGGGTTAGGAACAAACAGAAAGCTGACACAAGTGGCATACATTGTACACAAAAAGGTTAACAAGTTTATACAGCGATAAGGCTCAACATTTATTGTATTAAAATTGACAAAGTTGTAATACGGAGCGCCTCCGCGAGACGTACACGTGCGTGCGTGGCGACGTACAGTACGTACTATACGTTGACTGAAAATATGCAAACTATTTTAAAGATTTGCATCGGTATTTTTGCACACAATATATGTACGTACACATTGACGAGTTATATACGTACTAGTGCGTACAATAAGATTAACCCATAAATGCATGATGATGCATTTATACACCAGTCTTCTCTTCCATACACAACATTTTATAAAAAAAATGTTCAATTTAGGGTATTTAAAAAAAATCATGCATTTAAGGGTTGAATGCCACTTCAATTGGGCATTAGCCAGCGCTCGCTCTTTCGTACACAGTAAGTTGTTAATAAGTTTTGCGTGCGGAGTCGCAGGAGGGCGTTGTTTACTTGAATTTGGCGAAGGCGGAGCTGATCTCGGAGATGGCGGCGTTGGTGACGGCCTGGCCCACCGCCTGGTTGATCTGCTGGCGCATGTGCGGGGGCAGCTGCCCCATGCCGGCCGCCAGCGCGCCCCCGCCCCCTCCACCCGGCCGCCTAGTCAGTGTTGCCATTTTAATCAAAAACTTTCCTCCCCAACACGATGTAAACTTTTTCACAATTTTAAACTCCCACAATTTGCCTTAATACCAATTTAGATCTCTCACAGCTTCTCTGTAAGAATATTAGAGTAATGTAACCGCCATAATTTATAAGTAAGCTCTTACAGGGCAACTGTGATTATATTGTACAACCGAAGATAGCTTATTCTCTAATTTATCTACATAGACAAATAGGCTAATTTTCAAAGGAAAGGAAATAGTGTCAAACAAAGTCCAATATAGAAGATCACACACAAAGATCAAACCATGCAGTGCTTCTTGAAAATTTACACAATTTCACAGTGAAGTCCTCTTTAACATAATTTGTAAGAAAATGTACTTAACAATGTCACTAAAATGTTCAATAACAAAAATTTTTCGATGGAGACACATCACAAAAATATATCATAAACTTTGCCGGTACATTCTCTCGCAAAATATTTTTAACAGAGCAGGCAAAGTCACTCAGAAACACTACAACTATAGCAGACCATTAAACGTTTTATAGCTACATTAATTTATAATTTCAATATAATATTGGAAGCAACGTTTTCTAACGCATCATAAGTATTCGTGGTTTAAATATGATTAAAAATATTTGTAAACGACATAATTTATAAACATTAAATTTTGACTCTTTATTAACTTAATACAGTCAAAATTTCGAGTCAAACGTTAGCTGAAAATATTTCCTATTAAAATAACATAGATATTTTATAAATATTGTTTGGATATGTTTTAAATGATGAGACATTACGAGGGCGGTGTGCAAGCTGTCATTAGAGTTAAATTTAACTGTACTAAGTTAACGGGGAAGAGTTAGTACCTTAGGCAAATATGTAACTTATATTAGTTAGGGATGCGCCGGGGCCGCCACTTAGCGCCGTCTGCGAAAATAACCACAAACTAAACTTTTGCAAATGTTTTTAAACACAAAAGTTATTTTACAACACAAGCAATCACCTTTGTAGGATCATTGTTAGCTATCACATAAAGCCCAGAGAACTACATATTATGGCTGTTACATCACCCAAGGTAAAAAGCGGAAAAGTTTACATTATGTTTACCTGATTTTGTAATAATGTTTAAAGGGATATCTTTCTAATTTGTAATAAAAAAAATAGTTAAAAATGTAGACTCGGACATATTCTTCAATGGACGAAAACATATAATATTTCATACGAGAAAAATTTATATTTTTATGACAGACTTACTGTTTTTCTTTCATATATATTTTAGAAAAATGTTTAGACTTGATTAATTTTATAATGTCGATTATTCTCACATTTGGAGTTTATCAGTATATAATACAAAAGTAGTTAGTATAGTATGGGACTGAAGGGAATTTTAAAAACTTATCGAACATTTGTCACAACTATGAGACAACATCTAATGTAATTTGCAGTTTAGTCCTTGAATCATCAATCAATGCTGTTCCATATTTAAATGTCGATTCAGTACTGGGCCGTTAAAGGTTTAATATTAAATGGAACTCATAATCAAACAAGACATTTTTTAGATGATTATAGACTGGTGACGAATTTTTGTTAAGAGGGGCCCGTAGATTTCGAAAAACTCTTTTTTTATAGAGGTGGGGTTTTTTGAGGTTAGATTAGAGTTACCAATAAAAATAATTACATTTATGTCGAATGGGAAATAATTGTCCATTATTTGATTGGATTGATTATTTGATTTGTTAGATGAGATGTGTGTGTGTGTGCGAGGTACTAACGTGGGTATGAGCGGCGCGGGCAGGCCCTGCGCGGGCAGCGGGCGCGCGGCGGGCGGC
>NW_013527359.1:2782953-2790727 GCF_000836215.1 Papilio polytes | reverse complement strand
CATCATCATTTAACCGTCGTCTATATCCAATTCCCATTCCTTGCGTCATAGGAGAAGGGGAATATAATTAGACCTACGATAGTGTGACTTATGAAGCGCAATGCGGTGTGTTGTGTACCTTGCTGCACGGGCGTGGCGCGGCGCGGGCCGCCGGGCGAGGGCGGCGAGAGGCGCGGGTTGGAGTCGAGGCGGCTCTCCAGCCAGTCGTTCTTGACGGGCGGCGGCACGGGCGTGCTCACCGTCGCCATCGACACGTCGCCGATGATGCGCAGCGCCTCCTTGCACGCGTGGTACATGCGCAGCATCTCCTCGCGCTTCTGCGCCTCCTCCGGCGACTCCTCCATCATTTGCGACTGCACACATACAATATTAGCAGACGCCATCCATACAAACATTTGTATCAATATGCGAACAAACCTTATTAAAATCACTTTTCAAAACAGCGTTTTTCTCCACTTAAAAGGTCGTCTATAGCCCATTGAGCGGTTGAAAACGCATGACTTTATTCTTAAGTACAAGAGACATACAGCCAAGTTCTAAAACGAATCTAAAATACTTCGCTTCACAGGCGCCGCTTACAATATGATAAACGTCAAAATTATAAAGGTATTTGGAATTTAAGCGGGGCCTTATAAAATGCTATAATAATAAAATACATGCGAAAGTTTAGATAGATGGATGTTTGTTAGAGTTTGTAGCCTAAACTGCTCCTGCTAAGGTCGGATCTCGATAAAATTTTGCATAGATGTATCGGATAGTCTAGAACACATAAATTTACTTTTTTTAAATTCCTAGCGGACGTAGTCGCTATAACTAGTACAATATAAATGTCGTTCCAATATTCGGCCTACAGTAACTGGGTGAAGCAGTACCTGGTCTCCGGAGGCGTAGAGGTGTGCGAGCAGCTCTCCGTTGATGAAGTCCTTGGCGTTGTTGATGATCATCATCATGATGGTCTTGGGCACGAGGTCGCGCGTGGTCTTGGTGACGATGCGCATGTACGAGTCCACCAGGTTGCGGATGGTCTCCACCTGCCGCTCCAGCTGCGGGTCCATGCTGCTGGAGCCCGCGCTGTCCGAGTTCTGGAAATACCATAGTCTGACATTAATATCACAGTAGAAAAAATCTGATAAATATGTTTACATAGTTATTTTGTATAGTTTTAGTACGTTATGTTTGTATTGGTACTGTCTCTTGTGTTAATTTGATTTTTATTGTGATCCAGATTCCAGTGTCTGAGGCTTTTTTATAAATTCCCAACCTCTGTCCGTTTATTGTGATGTAACTGAAGTCATGAGCAATCTATACAATAAATTTATTTCCCGGGCCAATTCGGTTCTTTACTCTTTGTAGTAAAACGGCTTTATATCCAGTATGTGTTGTCTGTATATTATTATTTGTATAGTATCATAGCATCCTCTATAAAAAAAACATTTCTACATTTTGTTTACAACTAGATGTCGACCACAGAGTTATTTAACTAATTTTCACTATAAACAATAAAGACCTTCACCATAAACAAGTCGATGTCTAGTTGTTCACTTGCACTCAGAACTAATACTTTTAACAATCTATAGTTGAATTTGCACATGTTAAAGCATTATGAAACACAATTATTAAAAAATTAATTTAAAAAAATGTTAAAAAAAATTAATAACCTAATCCCTGACTTATTGCCGTGCTCAAATATACTAGGTTTAATAATTACATTTCACTTTACGACTTCATTATTATATTATTAAATAGTTTATTGAATATTTCTATATTTTTCGATAAAATCAAAATAGTACAATTGAGCAGTACAAGTAGTTGATATTAATTTTCAATGTTATGTTATGTTTTGTTGTGTTAATTTTACTCACCACAATCCAGATATGCAACAACTCTAAAAGTGCTAAAAGACTCGACCACAACCAAAATGTTATATGAGCCGGAATGAATAAAACTTTATAAAGCTTTTTACAATCTCTACAATAAAACAGTAAGAGATATAGCCAATTAAATAAATTGCTCATGCAATTTAATGTATTGTGCGATTAGCTTAGATTTAATCAAAAGATAAAACCCCCTAGGCATTTCTCAAATCCGGCAAACAAGCTCTGAAATACTAATCACTTACTTTCTTACTGTCAGCCGACCCAAGAGGTAGAAATAACTAAAAAAAATAATAAAAAGTAAAAACATAAAAGTGGAAACAAAATTTGAAAAAAATATACAAATTCCTGCTCATACAAGATTTTAACTTACATTAAAATGTTAGCGTGCATTGAGTGTAAAAGTGCCACATTAATGACATATGTATAGTTAGCGCCTGCGAACAAGCTATGATACATGTATTTCAAGAGACCCCAAACGCTTCTTTCAACAGCTCTATCAAATTTACACAACTCTTGAAATTCATTATAAGCGAAACTCAACAATAACATTGTAACTAAATGACTCCGAATTGATTTAAAAAGCCTACAATGACAAACCTCTGTTCCTTCGCCCTGTAGCATGACAGAACAACACATTAATTTAAAAACATAACGGAGGCATTAACACTTTATATACATGTTGTTACACACAATTATACTTATTATAATAAATGCTAATCAAGATAAGGTATAGATATAGTTGATAGAGGCGTTTTTAGAAGAGAATAAAATATATAGTAATATTAGAAATAGGAAAAAAAGGAAGCAGAAATAAGCCCATAGTGTGAATAGATAATATCTTACCTCATCTCCGTTGGCTGCTTCGGAGGTCTTCTCCGGATAGACTCCTGCACGAAGGAAAGACGCCTTCCAGGAGTCCACGTCGTCCTGAGTCTCACACGACAACTCCAGCTGCTTGTAGTCCTGATATAACACTCTTATTCATTAACTGTCATAACTATTAAATAAACTAAATTTTGTAAAAAAAAAGTAGCATATATGTTTTTCCGGACTATGTTCTTTATTAATCCATTTTACGCAGTGATTCTTATTACTCGTAGAACCTCTGTATCGATAAATCTTATCTGGTTTCGAACTGTGAATCTTTAGAAGGCCATAGCAACACCCAATACAGACCCAATTGACTTTGCCTGAGAGGACTGGAGATACATAGTAACAAACAAACATTCATCCATCCATCTATCATCCATAAACTTTGACATTTATAAAGCTAACAAGTAGTAAAATCTATACACTATACTAATATAATGTCAGCAATTACAGCATATTTTTGAATAATTATTTCTTTAATAAAAAGCCCTACACTTACGTCACGCTTTAGGCTATATATTTTCACGCCATTAAACCATACCAGACCATAAGTTGCTGCCAACATCAAGAAAGTAAGACCGCCAAGATTTGTCATGGCATTTTATTTTACATTTTCTATTGATAATTTGACAAATGTAAACAATAAAATAATAATTTCATAATTCCATGCGGATGAAGGCGGACAGGAACAGCTAGTGTGTTATGTAAAGATTTAGAAATGTTAATATTTCATGTATGGTACTCGTACCTTATATACGTTCCTGCCCTCAGGGTTGAACAAGGCGAACATGTGGCGACGCGACATGAAGCCCTGCTCGAGGTCGCGCAGCTTGAGCCCGTCCAGCGGCAGCATGTACTTCTTCTCGCGCTCCTCCTCGTCCTTGTACCACGAGATGCTCTCCGACGTCAGCACGAACCAGTAGTCGCGAGACCCGCCTGCAAACATATCTGCTACTTACCACGAATATTGGTAAGAACCATTTCGTAAGTGATCGACAAAATTCCACACAAATTTTTGTTAATTTATGAATACACTAACTTTCGCATGCGACTCCGTCCGCGTGAAGCCTATGTGTTCTTCCAGACTATGTCCTACATCTATGTCAAATTTCATCGAAATCCGTTCAGCCGTTTAGGCTACAAACTAACAAACATCCATCCATCCAAACTTTTGCAGTACTAACATATTTGTAAGATTATCGCAATTGTCAGGCATATATAAAGTTTGTATATCATAACACTTTCGGAGGTCTACAATACCAAATAAAAATTAAGAAAAACAGTTAGTTGAATGAAATAATATAACTCGTAATTGATCAGGTCGTTCAGGTCATTGATTTTGTTTAGATAAATGTTAATAAAAATATTTACATTTATATCAGATAAAAAATTTAAACTCAAATTTTCTTATCGCAATATATCTTTTGTTATCAGTGGTTCACCTGAGATAGTACAACCAAACATTAAGAAAAACAATGCGTTCAAGTAATAAAATGTGTACCTTTCATAATTCCGAGGTTGTGGATGCACATGTAGCCCTTCCTTATCACCTGGTTGCCAAGTGTGCGGTGACCAGATTTCACTGCATTCTCAGACTGATTCTGAGCACTGCAACAAATTACATACATTATGTTTAAAGGTAATTTTTTAAAAGTCTACAGCGTCTATAGAATCTATTTGGTCATATTTTTGATGAGATAGGGGTTATTTTATTTTAAATACTAGTTGTCGCCCATGATCATTCGCGCGGGATTTAAAAAACTTTTAGTAGCCTGTGATCCAGACTATATTCTACATCTATGCAAAAAATTCAGAAAAATTCTTTCTGGAGATAGCTGGTAACAAACATCTATCTATCCATCAATCTAAACTTCGACATTTTTAATATTAGGAACAAGTAAGATTATTAGATTTATGTCATTTAAGTAAACTATATTTTAACGATTACAGGTAAGTCGAACGACAAGTCTACCCTAGTTTCGGTTCAATACAACAGTGGAATATCGGGTTTGGAATGTATGTACTAAATCGGTAATCCCGTACTTTTAACATCATCATCATCATCATCTCCCCTGCCTTATCCTACTCCCGTAGGGTAGGCGCACCGGCTTTTCGTCCTCCAAAGCACTCTAGGATCCCGTACTTTTAACAATAAAGCTATTTGTTCCCATACTTGGCGAATCCTATAAAGTCTTCATGGTTGGTGTTCATGTAGGCGAGCTCGCAGTCGACGAGCAGCACCAGCTGGTCCTTGCACTGCTGCTCGCGAGACCGCACGTGCGACATGATGATGCGCTCCGTCTCCTCGCGCAGCCGCGGGTAGCGCGACATCTGGACACAAGTATACCTTCAATATATCTCAATATTGACTCTATGATCACTAAGCAGCAAGAGATAAGTTTTTTTTTTTTTTTAAATTAGGACTGAAAGTAATATTCGGTTATAAAAGCGATCGACCTAAACTTTGACTATATATAAAACTTGGTGTTGTTTTTAGTTAATTTTCGGCAGTAATCGATATTCGATCAAAAAAGAGATTTGAAAATTGTCTGTATGATGATCAGCAAGTGACAAGAGCTGGTATTTTTTTTAAATTACGGCCGAAATTAATATTCGATTATAAACGAGATCGATCTAAACATTGATTGTAATAATCACTATTCGATTATATAAGAGATCTGAAATTTGACTATATGATGAGCACTAGCGATAAGAGCTTGGCTTTTTTATGTTTTACTATCTGGAGACAAATGTCGAAGCATAAAAATTAAACCAAAACATTACATGACCTTGTGTTTCATAAAACTTTTTAATTTCCGCGTTAGTGTTGAAACTCACCCTTTCAGTGCAAACACGAACAACATTGGAGAGTTCCTGCACGACGAGATCGACGCACTTGAGGCAGGGCTCCTTTAGCCGGGAGATCTGCTTCTTCACGATGGCTTCGAACGCCATGTCCGGCGTGAACAGACCCACCTACAAACACCAATAAATAGTTACATGCATTTTTCAATATGAAATATCTTAACTAAATAAGCGCCAATAGCCGGTTAAGGATCTCCGATCACGTGGTCGAGGGTTCAAATCCCATCATTCAATTATTGTAGTAAACTATTCCAAGCACTAGCCTAAGGCTTAGTTTGAATTGTTACAGGAAATATTATTAAATGAACAAATATCTGCTTATATTAAAATAATAATAATTTTTAGGACCTTAATATTGTTAAGAAGAAAATTAGAATTGGCGCAACACTAGATTATCGGCGTAAACGTTACGTCCCTACCTGACAGCTGTCAATGTCATTAGAAGGATTGGGATATTCGCGCGCATTCCTGGCGAGTTTTTAGTCGAGTATTTTAATTAATATCGCTAGGTACAATTATATTCATTGTTTAAAAATATATGGCACATGTAGTCTGGATTCTTAGCAACGATGACATCATCTCTGAGAGATATCAGTGGGCCAAAATATTTAGCCTAAAAACCTGAACTAAATAGAAAAATGAAAATATACAAGTATAAATTCTAAATACATACCCTAATACCGTGTATATTTCTGATAGCGAATGCTATCTCTCGCCGAAGCTCTTTCTCGTCGATCTCCATTTTGACGATCTCGAATGGGAACCGCTCGTGGAAGAGGCGATTGATCTTAGCTCCGCCGGACAACTCGTTGGTATTGATCTGCGCTGATCCAGAACCTTCGATAGTCTTCTCGAACTCCGTCTGGAGTTGCTGGATCATTCTGGAAATAGACACATATTTTTTGGTCTCGTACTATTTTAACCTGAAGAAACATGATTGATTTGTAAGTCTAGTAAATTTGCTTTTTGTCGGATAAATTATAATATAACAAAACATAAATAACATAATAAAATATTAAAAATGCAGGGAATGAAAGTACATGTAGTTAAGGAATGTTAACAATAGGAAAATCACATCATCGTGATAATCATTGCACAGGAATTAATCTATTGTTTAAAAATGTTTGACCATTGAGTTCATCCACACATACCATATCAACATCCTCATATTCAAGTAAATACATAAATTATAGTAAACAAATCAATTATAAACAAGTTTTTTAAACGTAATTAAAAAAAGACATACACTAAATTGTAAGGGAAACTAAATATAACATTTATAAGAAAATACGATAAGGACATATGAGTTATAGAAATGTTAAGGCCGAATACTGAAACGAAATTTAAATACAAATTCATAAATGATAAAGCCACGATTAAAATCGACGTCTAACAGATTGTAAGAGATTACAAAGAGAACTATTTAAGAATTGTTTCAGTATTCTGCCATAGCTTAATAGGTTTAATTGCGTAAAAGAAAAGTCTTACAAATAAAGTGGAAAAGGAACCATGTATTACAGATTACGAATCTATAAAGGTTATGTGACTTACTGCAGCATAGCCTTGGTCTTGATGGATGGGTCATCAGGCCTGAAGTGCTTGTACTGGTCGACGTCCTTCTCCAGCGCGAGGAGTTGCTTCTGCAGCTTGTCGCGCAGGCCGGGCAGCGTGTCGCGGATGTGGTTGGTGAGCTGCTGGTTCAGCACGCGCTGCAGGTACGGCGTGCCCAGCCGGTCCGCGATGTGACGGTACGACGGGTGACTGCACATACATCATCAGCACTATACTTCCCCATTCAGAAGTTCGGAGCCTAAGGGTATAAACGTTACCCCCTGCGCATTGACTTCACATATATCTATGTATGTATGACGTAATCCTTCACATTAAGAACATCGGGAAAATGTACATGTGAAAGTTAAAATTGAAAAACATATCGGTACATGGTCGGTATCAAAGCAAATACTTGCAGATTACAAACCAGAGACTCCCCTGAACCCATAATTTAAACTAGTAATTTCTTTTGACTTTTGTTACTTTATGTGTGTAGAATTTGCAATATGAACGGCTGAACGAATTTGGATGAAATTCGGCATAGAATAGGCTGCAAGAACCTATAGGCTACTTACTTTTGTTTATTTAATATCACGCGGACGAAGTTGCGG
>NW_013527359.1:2781463-2782705 GCF_000836215.1 Papilio polytes | reverse complement strand
ACGTCGCGAGCGTCCGTGCCCTCGTCCATCAGATCCAGTTTGGTGATCACACCAATCGTCCGCAGACCTACGTACACCATAATACTACTTTTCCTGTTTTCATCTCAAATTTGACTTAACTACGAACATAAAATCTACTTTTCATAGGAATCATGGCTAAATTTGAAGAAGTGAGTAACGATATTAACTCTAAAATCGAAAGTGAAATAAACCTAACATCCACAAATGTGTTATTTGTTATTCAGTTGTTTAGATACTATTCCTTAGACATAAAGAATAATTTGTCATCAAGAACTTTAGATTTAGAACAAAGATTTTTACACACCTTGATTATTTGTAGATAGCAGAAATTAAGACTTGTCCATCTGTCGAAATGCATACGTGACAGGTGGAAATTAGAAGCCATTAGTAATGAACTTACCTTGGGGATCGACTTCTTTGGCAAGTTTTAGGGCATCGCTGTTAGCTAAATCGGTATTAGCGGGCGTAACAGCTAGGATGAGGCAGGATTCGCGGCGAATGAACTGGAAGATCATCGCTTTGATCTGCTGTTCAATGTCTACAGGCTGGTCACCGATGGGCACCTTTGTCAGCCCCGGCAAGTCGATCAGCGTCAAATTCAGCACTGACGAACAAAATATGCTGTTAATAATGACAGTACGACATGTTTTAAACAACATACTGCCATTATGAAAAGTGTCAGCTAATAGGATTCAACTAATAAGTTGGTTAGTAAACGGTTATTCAAAGAAATTCAATAAAATATATAGAGGAAGCATAGTTCACACTTAACTTGAAACATTCTTTATATAATCTCACTAGCGCTACCTGGTGTCCGAAAGTCAAAATCACAAACAAACAAATACCGTAAAAAGACGTTACCGATGAAAACATGTTGTTCTCTATATCTACTCTACATATTTCTTAAATGATTAAGCGGTTAAAAAACCAAGTCAAGTCAACTTCAAGTTAAAATATAATTTGAAAATAGACATACTCTCTGGATCTAGTGCTATCGTTATGACCTAGCGTAGTTGTTATAATTGCACCAATCGTAATGCATATTTAGCAAGATGACCGGCTGCGCCGAAATGGTACTAATCACACTTAACGACCTACACGATACGCCGAATAATTTCAAGGGCTTCCAACGAATGAAACGCCACGCGAGTGGAAGTAATTGCATTAATTTACACAATTACATATGTCTGGCAGTTTAGACTGCACATCACCGTTAAAAAA
>NW_013527359.1:2770709-2781423 GCF_000836215.1 Papilio polytes | reverse complement strand
CACTTTGACACAAACACCATATGGAGAGCGTCGTGAGAATAAATCTGTTCGTAAGCTTTTCCCATCTGTTAAACGAGACAAAAAGTACAAAAAATCTTCATTTTTATAATTATGCATCCTGCATTAGTAAAGTAACTATGTCCTAATATCAAAAGTTTTTGTTTTTAATTCTGCGAAATATTTTGTCTATCTTAATTCTAGTATGGAATGGATAATATTTGGTAATTGTATAACTCAAAGTAATAACAGAAAAAATTAGAAACCGTTGCTAGCATAAATATACGAACAGTATTTATTTCACACCAGCACATTACGATAAACACTTGGCTATTTTTATTTCGGTATGTAGAAATTGGCATAACTATTCTGTGTTTAATTTTTTTTTAAATCATTAGGTGGCAAACGAGCAAACGGCTACCTGAATCCGCCAAAATGGCGAAGCGACCGCTGCCCATAGACATTCGCAATAGCGGATGCGTTGCCTTCCCCAATCGACGAAGGAGACGCACATAAAGCGGATATTTCCCCTTCTATACGTCTCCTCCACCGTCAAATCCACGTTCAAGGTAAAGGGACAAAAGTTTGGCCTCCTGCACCAGAGCCTTATAAGAAGGCATGATTTATTACAAAATACGATTTTAGGTACTGAAGTGGAAAAGGCAACCAGATACTTGTTTTAAAATGATTTAGAACAAAATCATCGAAGACATTTCATTATCAAGAAGCACATTCCATCCGACACCCGAGAAACAGAATAGATATCAATGATAAGATAACGTAAGATTTAATGCCACGGCTAGACCAACGCGAGGCATAGTCACACAATCAATGCAAATATGCGAAATACCAAGTGCAAAACAATTCGGTTTACTAGTAGTACAATTAATCGATTATTTATTTACAAGAATGCATAATGTGAGAATAATCTAATGTCGATGTATAAACGTGTATATTGTAAGTATATACGGGTGTAATATGCACTGATACGTGATAACAAGACGAATCTTTTAGAAAAGCGAGGAAGAACATGCATCTATTAAGGTGACCGTCTAACGATGAAAAGCAGCCTAGTTATATAATCTCTTTCTACAATTATACAAAATGTGGCATGTATTTTTAAAATTACGAGTAACTAGGCCGCTTTTAATGGTTAAACGGTTCTGTAACCATCATTTTTGAATAAGTTCATTCGTGAATAAACTCGACCTGTAACGGTCGTATGCACTCGACATCTTTCTATGGCAAGAACCTAGATTAGTACTAAGCTTGAGCCCTTTTAAGCGTGAAAATAGGAATTGCTTATTAACATCTTTCTCGGTCTTGTTTTAGAATGCTCATACATATCTAATTACATAAGTGAAACATGGGCAATACAAAGCAGGATGTATGCACCTATGATTAATACTGGGAATATATTATTCTCGAGATATTCATTTAATTAACATACCAGATAACGTTATCAATCCGAGTGACTAGTACGTTAATAGAAATTATATCGGTCAGCGAGTGTCAATACAATTTATCAATAACAATATTATATTCTAAGTGAATGGGGACCTGTCATTGCGATAAAACAATATTTACTGTATTATTGGAAATAATTTAAAAAAAAAAACATCCGACAGAGAAATAATCTCAAGCATGCACATATTTAAAAATTTAAAAAAAAATTAAAAAGAACATCCTATGTTACTAATACTAACAGATAAATTACCCTTCTAACGATGATAGAATTTTTAAAATCGGCCTACTACTTTTTGAGTTCATTTTGATTTCAATACTTATACAAAATACAAATCTTTCCTCTTTACAATATTAGTATAGATATAGATAGATTTCTAGAGGTGAAAGAAATGCATACATATGCAAATAATACTGTTTGTAAAACTCTTCTGTAGATTTAAGATAAACGATACTCGGACTTCCTGTCTTCTAATTATGAGTGTACACATTATGTTTCACGTATGAAATATCATAAACAAAGGCCGTGAGGAGCTGCGGCGCGCCGTTGCGAACATGTAGGTCACTGACAATCGGCAACGTATCGCATAACAATTATCGTAATCTTTTGCAATCTCATTACGAACCGACAATCCGCACAACGTCATTAGATTCTTCTGCGCCGAATATTCTTTGAAAACATTGACTAGAATGTTACATTTGAGGATTATCAGCCAGAATAATCAGATACAAAAAAAAATCCTCAATTTTTATTCGTTTCATAAGTAGAAATTAAGACTAAGCCCTTGTCATTCATACTTCCATTACGTCACTTTCACAAAGCAAAGATGAAATATTATTAGTCGTTAGATTTTTTTGCAAAACGATACTGCGTTTAAAATCATATGTACCTATATCATTATGGTATAATTACTATAATGAGTAACATACCTACTTATCGTTGTAAATAAGTGTATAGTTTTCAATTTACAGCAGTAATTTTATCTAAGGCACTTGATCAAGACTGATTCATAGTTTACCAAGACGATTAAGAATACTTTGTGAATGATATCATTAGTGGAAACTTTTTAACCAACAAAAACCACCAAAGAAATCACCAAATTCACATAGAACATAAAAAAACATTATAGACATGATTCCCAACATGTTAGAGATATTTTAACATTATAAACGATTGATGGAGGATATTCAAATATCATCAAAAACAATGTTCATATAAAGATTTGTAACAAAAACGGAAGCGTATTTCGGTCAAACGGACGCTTTATCTACATAACTTCTGTTTGAAGCAATTCAGTAAAAATTTAAAACGAGATTGTCTAGGATAAGATTACTCTTGTCACATTTTGAATTTGCCAACGATTGACAAAAAGCGACTTCTACCCTTTGAAGGGACAAGATAGTTTCTTTTTGAGTATTTGAAATCTAAACCTGAATAATACTTTACAACAAAATTATCAAAAAAAAATTAAATACACTATGTATTTCAAAATAAAAACAAATCTTAATAAAAATCGTCGTAATATGCAATTCTAAAATGGCTTTAATTAAAAAAAATATCTATTCTATTCTATTTCTTGTTTATGGCTCTTCCTCAGCGGATTGGGCCAGTGTCAAATAAAAAAAATTTAATGAATGGCACATAAAGTTGCAACTTGTTCAATAGTCATTACACAGAAGTGGAACATCCAGACACTAAGCTCATTAAGAAGTGAGTGCAGTCTGAACTTTTGCCTTTTGACCTTTCCTTGAGTGTGAAGCTAAGAGCCACAGAATGCGGCCGTAATAAGCACCACCTACATTTATCGACGTATTACATTTTGCAAAAGATATGATTCATTTCAACAGTTTGTATCATCAGTGATTACAGCAATCAATACAGGAAATGTAGCAGAAAGTAACAGGAGCAACAATTTAAATCTATTGTTATTTTACTGTTTATTTTTCGAAGAATATTAAAGAAAACAATTTTATGTGCACACTTAAACAATACAACGTTATTTTTATCTTTAAAATATTGCATTTAAACACTTTACGCCTAAGATATTCGAGCGGATTGTCGCCACGATAATGGTACCAATGACCTTTCGCGATAACATTAATTTTTAATTTGTAACGATTGATTACTGAGTAGATATGATATACAAAATAAACATTATTAGTCTGTTTGTTTAATACTAAAACATAATGATTTGGCCAAGACTTGACCCTAATGCATATTTGTTGGTTAAAGCTTCTTAAGCAAAGAACTTGAACCTGAATATTTAACAAAAGTTACGTGTGTGACATACCATTAGGGGAGTAAACTCGCAAGTTGATAGGCACAGGAGAAATGCCCTTGTTGCTGCCGGTCACCCGATCCGTCTCAGCCTCGATCTCCCCGCGCACCTCATTGAAGTCCGTGAACTTCTTGCCCTTGCAGTGCAGGAACTCGGCGTATTCTGATAAATATGAAATACATATATAATATCCGATGCACACTGGTTAATTGAGCAAATAACATGATGGGAAACAAGGGGACCAGGGATTGTTGATTACCGTTAGGGTTGTCAATAAAATGAGAAAGTTGAACTCTCAACAAAATCATTGCTTTTATATTAATCGATTTAAAATATATAGGTAGCTATATTGCAAAAGATCAACAACAACAGAAGTAAATTTTGTACAGGGCTACAGAGCACAAAAGTCGATTAAATGTATCTCATGTTCAACATCATAACTTGATATTTGAAGCTTATGTGCTCAGCCCTGATGACACACCAGTGATGTGGTCAGATGTTAGGTAGTTGACACCAACAGCTCTTGTCTATATCCTGGCAATAAATATATTAGAACCAAATGATAACTTCATATTATTATATATGCTTTTCAATAGATCTAATATTACTTTAATGTAAACTCTTTCTAAAATACTCTTTTATGTGTTTAAATGTATCCAAAGATAATGATTTTAAAATATTACAAATGTACCTGCATTTCCATGTATGAGCTGAAGAATTAAGGGTCTCCGAGTTACTATTCCCGAACCTCGTGGCAAGAAATCCCTGAAGAAGAATAAACTCTAAATATAACACTAACAAACAATATGACTAGTAGAAACTGGTAGTTGCAATTTTTATTATTTTTATTTTACTTATTAAATAATATAAAATTTTAGTATGACAGTTACATGAATATAGTTGTTACCAATTATGAATAACATATTTTCCACACAACATTGATCAGTTTGTAAACCTATTTATTTTAGCACAAAATTTACTGTCCTTAATCTTTTGCAGCCGAAAACTAAGTTGTTTAATAAAGGATTTAAGCAAAATTACATAATAAAATAAAAATAAATCAAAACACCCTAAACAATAGACAACACTATGGACATTAAACAAAAAATGTGAAGTACAGGTACATATTAATTCAATTAAAATTTTTAAATAATTATTTATTGTAAGTCTTTTTATTAAATTTTAATACATTACATTTATAAACAGCATCTTTCATTAAGTATTAATTCCACCAGTTAATTTATAATCTCTAATTACATGTTACTTATATAAAATAATATTGATTTTTAGAGTTACTTTAATACTTGGTTTTTCAACACTATTTATACTCATTCTTTATTCATAGCTTCAATGTATCCCTAAATTATGATTTGGCTTTCCAGCATTGAAATTATCAACCTATCGTGTAAAATATTGGCTTTAAGCCTATTTGTTAACTGTATTCAAGCCTCCAATGCATAAGATGAAAAAAGTGCTACACTTTTAAAACAAAAAGAACATTTTGTAATTTCTTTTAAGAGCAATATATTAATTGGAAAACTTGACCTGTTGTAAAAAAATGTTTATGTTGTACTTATTAATTAACTTTACAAGTTTGTCTTTTTCTTGAATTTTTTTTAAACTTGAAAAGTTTTTCTTGAATGTTAGGTAAAACTTTAATAAGGTGTTTGTAGTTGATGTTATCTAACTAAACCTCTTATTGGAATCCATTCATAAACCTTCATTAATTTAATCATGTTTAACATTAAATGTATTAGCCAAACCCAAAAAGAATAATCATTATAAAATTAACAAAACAATCCCCGAAAGTATTGAATTTGAAGGATGTATTTTTCTGGATTTTGTTATTGTCTGTATCAAAACAATGACATTACTTGGCACACAAAATGTCATGAGTCTGTAATCTTTAAGTATTTAATCTTTTAAAAAAATCAATCAAGTATTGGAAATGCCATATAAATCGATATCATAAGATAAATAAATTTAAATAAGTTACATGTAACAGACTATTCCAATAGTTATCAAATAGTTGTTAAATGATAAACAACAAGGGATTTAACAAGATTTTTGAAACGATTTATATCTAACTAACTTTAAAAATTATTGATTTGGCAATGTTTATAATTTATAAACTCACCTGCCGACAAAATTTTCTAATACCGAACTTTTTCCTGCCGATTGACCACCCACAACTGCAATTTGTGGAAGGTCCAAAGACATGTGCACTCCCATTTGCACGAATGCATCTTGTAATTTGTTTACTACAGGGATTAATTGCTGCATTCCATAATTCCCAGACATTTTCACTAATATACATTAATGTTATACCTCTTCGAAATCACTAAAACTTATTCATCCTCTATACATCACATCATCGATAAACTAATTTATTTTTCAATATGGTGGTAGGTGGGTGGTGGTTATGGTTTTGGCATTCCGTTTTACACATTTTTTTATAAATAACCCAAAATTGTTAAATAATGTTAAAAAAAATAATAAATTCGGCTTATATAGTGGAAAGGGTTTTTGTAGTGTTTTTTTCTAGAGATAAATCTATTTTTAAATAATTGCTTTTGGATCAATCAGACAATAATAAGGAAGCTTTCCCACTTCAAGATATAATAGATCAATACTATTCGACATGCGCACATTATTTAGGCCACGATGTGCAATATGTACTTCTTCTGTACCATTTTAAAATTTACATTTCTAATTGCACTATCCCTTTACCTTAATGGTAATTACTTTTAGCTAATAGAAGCTGAACGAATCCTTCTACGAGGTGGATGACGATCTGGTCAAGGTTGCGAGATTCCGCTAAACATGGGCGTCAATGCACATAACTTTAGAATTAAAACTAGGATTTTATATTTTTAACAGTGGAAAACTTTAAATTGATGATATTGATGACAATGTATTACATTTCATTATAGCAAGCAATCAATTTGGAAAATATATATTCATGTGATTTTATCGTTACTCGTATTCTTCGATAACTGTTACGTGAGCATGTCTCAAACATAGTAGTATTTTTGTATTGTTACTTAACTTATTTCGTTTTTTTTGGTAAAAAAAATTGAATAAATTACGATACAAAATTATAATTGTGTAAGGTAATCTTTTGTGTAAAAAGTAAAAGAAATGGTTTGGTAAATATCATGAAAGCCCTTTAATTTGGGTTAATACTTACTTGCCAACGAAATTTTCTAAGACAGAACTTTTGCCAGCAGATTGTCCACCCACCACCGCAATTTGTGGCAGGTCTAATTGCATATGCACACCCAGTTGCGTGAAGGCATCTTGCAATTTATTAACAATAGGAATCAATTGCTCCATTCCTATGTTACCGGACATGGCTGCCGGAATTCTGGAATACTTCTGGTTTTGTGAGGTTCTCCGCAGATATCAGACTACTGATTTTTAGTTCATCAATACGATGCAAAGCTCGTTTTGCGCAAGCGTAAACGAGTATCGGGTCATGTATTTTTTACTTACCTTATTATATGTATATATGTAACCAAACATTAATCCTTACTATTATTTTATTGAGTGAAATAAAAATATATTTAAAGTGTTTCTCAAATGCTTAACAAAAGCTATGAACAAGTTTTATTCTAAAGTTAATCCTAAACATACGTGATATATGATATTTAAACAATACAGCACAGTATTTACTATTGTTTTTCTCTTGTTGCTTTTAAATATTTTACACCGAAGAGCTAAGTTTAAAATTCCATTTAGATATGGCAATTTATAACTTTTTATTTTTTTATTTTGAATGCATTTTGTATGTTTTCAAACTTGTCCGACAGGGTGCGCTTTGTTGCGTCTTTGTGACGTCACTCTATTGATTGTGAAGGAAGGAGATCGTCTTTTGGAGACGCCATCTTAAAATAAAGTGATATAAGTTTTGGTAGCGTAGGATATAGAAAAAATCTAAAGTAATCCCCATTAAATAAACTTGCATTTGTCTAAGACATTTTTTATTTCGTATTATTCGATATAACGGACCAAGGTATATATTTATTTCGTTTTTGTTGTTTCAATTACTAATAAAAATTAGTTTATTTACCGTTTTCTACTAGTGTAGAGTTTGTACCGTTATTATGGTTTATATTATACTTTGAAGTGCGGATGAAACGGGTGTGAAAGTTAAATTGTAAATTCTAAAATCTCTAGTCATCGATCCAGCGTCTGTTCAGCCTACGGATGTAACACGTCAATATACTTCGGAGGGCAGGGCTTAATATACTCCCTTCATTTGAATTGTGAAAGTATTTCGACCATATATTTAGACAGTGAATACGTGGTTAATATTAACACTATAATTAATCACCAAAAGTATGTTTAAAGTGTAACAGTGCAGTGTAAAAATTGTTTTTATATTGTTGAAAATTACGAAGGACAAAGAACTGTAGTGACTGTTGTTTTAAGTTTGTGCAACGTCGAGTGCATAGTTTAGTGTTTAATACCGATTGCATTGGTTGCAGTTGGTGGTCGGTGAGAGGGTGTTCTCCTGATGGTGTGTACATCGCAGCATGTCTGCACTCTCGACGCCGGGCGGCGGAGGAACTACGGCGCAGAGCAAGCCGACGTCCGGCAAGCAAAAATATCAAAAGTTGGACATCAATAGTTTGTACTGCGCCAACAGAGTAAGTTTTTCTGACCTTCATTTTCTAACTTCCGCCATTGTAACCCAATTTATTTATTTATTTAATATGGAAGAGAGCAATCTTTTCTTCCGCGACAGTAATTAGATTTGTAAGTAATGAAATAAAAATACGTAAATATTCATTATATGAACTTAACTAGTTGTTTATAAAATAAACACTATAGAAAAAAAAAATTATTTCTTCCAGACAAAATATCGTTTCTTTTTTTAACATAATGGATTGAATAAGTATGATTATTTTTTTATAAATATGCTGTTTCTTGTAAATCAATGTTGCTTAATTTTTTTTATTTTATTTAACTGACATTTTGTATCATTGCATAAAATCAAGCAAAATGTAACACCCAATGTAATGTTATTAAAACATATTTATAATCTATAGTAAATATTTTGTAAAATTGAAAACTTTCATTTATAAAACAAAAGATGAAAAATACCAATTTGTCAATACAGTGCCATTGCTTATTTCAGAACGAAAGCTCAGAACCGTCCTCAGTTAAATCTCAACTAAGCCGCAAACATGGAATGCAAATTCTTGGAAAAGTTCCCTCTGCTCGGCGTCCACCAGCTAACTTGCCTTCTTTGAAAACTGAAACCGGACAAGACTCAAACATCAAGTGAGTCATTTCCATATACTTACATATTTATTAAACATGCTCCATAAAAAAGAGCTTCAATGGATTGTTACCATTACAAAGGATAAATAAAATTGCATTATAAAATTTTGGTGTACAATTTCCATACTTTGTATTATACTGGATAAAAAATATTTATAACAAGCTATGGTTTTGAATACCATGTTGTGGTATCTTGAACAATGTTTTTAAACAAACACAATAATCTGAGGATAATTTCATTTTAATGAAATTTTGTTATGTATTTTGTACTATTTCAGTTCCAATACTACTACTACCACAACAGTATCAACACCGGCAACATGCACTTCCCAAACAGCAGTAAGTATTACAATATAAATTCAGTAATTCTACAATTTTATGAAACTGGAGTAATTTTATTAATACTTTTCTAGTCTACAACAACGAACAGCGGTGTTGTTGCGGGCTCAGCGCAGGGCGGCTGGGTGCCTCTGCCACCACCTTCATCACCACACTTTCGCACAGAGTTCCCCTCTTTAGAGGCTGCCGCTCAACCCTCACACCGAACTACAGATGTTCCAGCCTCACAACCACTATTAAGACCACAAAGTAAATATAATTTTTTTTAAATGTTATTTAAGGACATGTTGCATACCTGTTTATTTTAAAGTAAACAGGTGAGTAATATTAGGATATTCATGTTTATTTAAACAAAGCAAATTTTATTTAAACAAATAAGCTATCATTGTAATAAACTCTAGTTTATTTCTATGTTCAAGTCACAAAATTTAATTTAGTATACTATTGCTTTAATTATACTAAAAAACACATTTACAAGAAAGTGCATTTAAACCGGTTGTTAGTAACTTCACTAAGAACATTTATTTACAAGCTAAATGTTTGCAAGGTTGCATTTTTTTGTAACTTATGTAATCAAGTTTGTTTAGTAAGTGCTTTAAAAAATTAGTGTGTGTGTGTTTATGCAGTAGTTTATATTTTTTAATGCAAGCAATATTCATTATCACATTATGGAGGTCAATGCATTTCCTGCATTCACAACCTTCAATGTAAACTTTGATTTGTTGTACTGGAATAAGTCAACACAATATTTAGAATGAAAAATGTTTATTAGATAGTTTTATCTAAATAAATTTTATAAACCACTAAATCAATATGTCTGATAATATATTGCCATGGATTGCACAACTGTGTGAAATTTAGACACATGTTCACCTTAAAGTTTTAAAGGGACATATTTAGTTCTAGCATTGCTCCATTATTAAAAATAATTATAATTGGGTTATGTTATTATTTCTACACAATTAGTACTACTCATTACTCTCATTATTGTACTTTAAAAAACTATTGTATCTTTCTGATGTTTCATACATAAAGGTCATTTAAATCACTAAGGCATAACTACAAAAGACCTACTCAATGCTTTTTACATCAATTATTAATAATTATTTAGTGTTCTCTGTATCACTTTTTTTAAGTGGTGATGTAAGAAGTTATAAATATTATAGTTTTACCAAACAAAGATTTTTTCATATATCTCATTACTGTAAACTCTGTAATACATAAATTCATAATATGCTTTTCGTAGTTATTAATAGTAAATAAATGTAAATTTTTAGCGGAAGGCAGTTGGACGTGCGGTGGGACGGCAGGCGTTCGTCAAGAAACTACATCCTCTCCCGCCGCCG
>NW_013527359.1:2765584-2770460 GCF_000836215.1 Papilio polytes | reverse complement strand
CACGCCACGAGCCGTGGAGGTCCTAACTGCACGACCCATTCTGAGGGAGGAACAAATATCCTCACTCGATGACATCTCTCGTGATGCGGGATGGGCACAACATGACGATATTGATTATGAGTAAGTACTTTGAATTATAACAATATCTTAATAATTTATAGGTTACTATGCAATGTATTAATGAACTCTATATAATTTTTTAGTCAAAAATTGGACTTCTCGGATGGTGAATCATCGACACCCACAACAAAGTCTAGTAGTAAAATTAACAACAACCGTTCGAGTGCTGATAATGACCGTTTAGATTCTAAGATTCAGGAACCCGGTGACGAAGACCAATTGTGGGCAGAACGGCGACAAAAGCAAAACAATGAAGTGGCCCAAGCTGTCGCTAGAGCACGGCAGCGTAAAGAAGAAGAGCAACGGCGACAAATGCGTGACACGCCGGCATCGATTCAGCAGACTAAAGATAACCGGGAGAAATCGGATCGAATTGACAAAGATCGCAATGATAAAAGAGAAAGAGATTCTAATTCTAGGGAAAAGGAGAGATTAGAAAATAGAGATCGCGATAGAATGGATAACAGGGAAAAGGATAGAATAGATCACCGCGATAGAGATACAAGAGAAAAAGATAGAGGTGAACCAAGAGATCGTGAACGTTTAGATAACAGGGATCGTAATGACAATAGAGATAGATTCGATAATAGAGATAGGGAGCGAGATTCTGATAGGGAAAGACATGAGAACAGAGATCGAAATAGAAATGACAACAGAAACGTCATGGAGAATGAAAAAGAAAGATTAGATGCACGGGATAGGGATCGTAATGACAACAGAGATCGCCTAGATCGTGACAGGTTTGATAGAGACAGAGAGCGTGGTGATAGAGAACGCGATCGGGACCGTGATAGAGATCGTGAACGTGATCGCGACCGGGAACGTGATCGTGGTGATCGCGACCGTGATCGAGGTGATAGAGAAAGAGGTGATCGCGATCGAGACTTCAGGGACAGAGATTATGGTCGCGATCGTGACCAGACCAGTAATGCATTCTCTAAAACTTTCCAAGCTAATATACCACCACGGTTCTTAAAACAACAACAAAGTCGACAAGAAGAACAACACAAAGGGTGGGCATTTACAGGAAAACCAGCGCCTAGGCGTCAAGACCCACCGGCGTATAATGCTCCACGCCATGCTCCACATAATGGCCGCCGCTCATATTCAAGGTATTTTTACTTTTAAAATATAAACACAATAAGTTGATCTGGTTTTACATGGGTATTTATTTTTTATCAATGTTTTGTTTTCAGGGACTATTCTGATCGCGAAGACGAAGTTAGAAGGGACAAAGAAGCTTCTGGTCCTCAATGGCGATCAGAAATGCAAGATTATGATAAACCTGCTCGGGATGTAGAAAAAAGTAACTCTAAAGATTATGGTAATGACTTTAGAGATAGAAGAAATGAGTCTGAGAGAAAAACAATAGAAGGCCACATTGAGCAAAGAAGTAGAACCGCTGCAGATAAATTAACTGAAGTCTTTGAAAGAAAAAGTATTGGCCTAACTGAGCCATTTGCCCCTCCCGTAGATTCTTCCGCACAAATACAGCCACCAGAGCGGCATCCCACACCACCTGTAGTGCCACAGGAAACTACTGAAAAAGACTATAGTAAAACCTCATGGGCCGAAGCATCACAAGAAGACCAAACAAAATATTCTCCTTTAAAAGCCTCATCTGAAAATGTCGATTCATCTAAAGAGAAGGAGCGAGCGCCAAAAGAATTCACAACATCTGAAAAAGCAGATGTCAATACTTCTTTACTTCAACAAACTCTTCCCACTCAACTTCAACAACAAAATGCTGCTCCATTAAACAATCCTCCTCCGGTATTACAAAGTCAAACTAACAAGTTTCACACTAACCAAGGGTCTATTGTGCAAGATTTTACAGCAAATCAGCAATTAACCCATTTAACACAAAGCACAGCACAATCTGCACCTCTTCCTTCTAATCAATCTCAACTTCCGTTTACTGATAGCCAATCTCTTTCTAGGCTTGGCAATCAATCTATTGCCAAACCTGGAACTCAAAATGATATTCCTTTAATTTCACCACAACTTCAAAAACCTGTTGACGTAATTTCACAACACATAACAAGTAAGCCTGCATTCACTTCTCAAAAGTCTGATAAAGACTTTTCAGAATCAGAGTCCATAGCATCAAAGTCTAGCAACGATCCAACAATTTTGTTAGCGAAAAATACTGACACAAGATCTGCTGAATCTATTCAAGGTATTACAGATACTCAAACACATGTTAGTGAGGAAAAGAAAAGTGATTGTTTCAGTAATGAACAATTGCACAAAATACCCTTGAAGGAGCCCATTGAAAGAAAATCGAGTGGATCAGGATCTGAAAAGAAAAGCAGAGGTTATGGAAACAATAGCGGTTATGTGTATAACAGAGGTTGGGGACCAAGAGAATCTCGCGGAAGACGTTCGCATCGAAGCTCACGTTCTAAAAATAGGGCCAGTGAATCTGATGCGTCGACGGATGGAGCACCTAATGCTGATCGAAAAGAACGCCGTAGGGCCCCTCGTAGCCCACGAGGTCCGAAGAAGCCAGAAAGGTCTGATGATCTGAATAATTTAGTTGATTCAGGTCAGCCAGTAAGCGACGGTGTAGATAATAGAGAAATACCATTTGCCCCTCGTGGACAACCGTCTAGACGCGGGCGGGGTGGTTTTCAAGGGACAACTCGACCACCAGCCCCTGCAAAGCGAGTTACAGGATATGGACCCCCCAATACTAAGAGTCCTTTCAGTCAGGCAAATAGAGCCGTTAAAGATACTGAGGATGGAAAAGATCCTATCCAAGATGATCGAATGAAACTTAATAATAAGCCAAGAACTGGTTCATCGACTGGAAGGGGTCGAGATCGACGTCCTAAAGGAGCTGGTCAATTGAGTGGTGAAGATGAGAATTGGGAAACAACATCCGAACATTCCGAAAGCGGCGGCGCCCGTCGTCGTTCTGTAGGCGGTAGACAATCTGCTCAGTCTCAAAAGGGACCTGGTGGTGGTGGTGGACGCAATCCAAATAATCGACAAAATAACGGTCGTAACGGTCAAGGCATCAAGAAAGACAATGTAGACGGGAAAAGTGCTGATATAACTGATGCTATAAGTCTTAAAATATCCACTATGAAGAAAGACGATGAAATTGTTGATGATGGATTCCAAGAAGTGAGAAATAAGAAAAACTCCAAAGATCCTAGAGGACCAATAACAAAAGACGAAAATCAACAATTGTCTAAACAACCTAGATCTCACTCCAATCAAGGTGGAGGGAGAAATGGTTCATCATCAAGAAACTCGAACGACAAAGGCAACGCTCGAGGACCGACGCCCGTTTCTGGTAAACCCAATCCGCAATACGAAAGACCACGACAAGCCAATTTAGCACCCCGTTTTGTGAAACAAAGGCAAAAACAGCAAATGGGTATGATGTCCAGCTTTAGCCCGGATACCGGAGCTGCCCCGCCACCGCCATCTGTCAATGCCTGGGATAAACCGATTTCACAGACGCTGCGCGGTAATATTGACGAGCCTTTGGAGGTAATTGACAACAAATCGAGTCAATCCAGCCAACGGAGTACACCTGGGGATATTCCTGCTGAGACAAAGACAGCTTCAAGCCCATGCACAATTATAGCAGAAAAAACTGGAGTCTTAGATGGCACCACTCCACCTGTGGAGACCATTATCTTTGAAAACACAAATTATAAAACAATTCCTCCAGCTGAGGCTTTAAAACAAAAATATCAACCTAGTGCAGCTAATGTGAAGGCTCAGAATGAGGATGTTCCTGCAGAAATTGATGCACGGACCATTAATTATAATGGAGATGTACGACCGCGGCCAAGATCTATTCAGGAAATAATGGCAGAGAATAGTAGGCCAGTACCTGATCCTGAAGGATCTTTAGGTCTTCCAATATCTTTTGACACATCACAAAAAACTGAAGACTCCTCGGACATGAAGCTTGATTTTGCCTTTGACTCAGATTTAGGTCAATTAACTGAAGATAAAGCTGCTAAGTCACTGGGCTTGCCCCGGAGCACTCATATGAGCTCTTCCAATACTATTTCTCCTCTGGCAGCTGATCTCAATTTAAAAATTGCTAGTGTTAAAAAAGTTTGGGAGATGCCTGCTGTGGCAGAAGGAAGTGAGGAATTGCAGTTTGCTGGATTTGAAGAAAACAATACCGACACCGGTGCTCCTCCTAATGTATGCAAAGTAAAGCCAACCCAGCAACTGCAATCTCCGCCTCCTCAGCATTACAATCACATGGGATACCAAAGTGGATATGGTGGCTTGTCAGTATCTTCACCCCCTGCTGTTCTCTTTAATTCATCGCAACAACTCTTGGGCTCATCACAACAGTTGCCACAACAGGGTGGGCTATATGGAGCATTTTTAGATCAAAGTCGAGGTCAGTTCGGTGGATTCCCTGGGACACCCTACGGTGCAGGTTCCGCCGCTCCATACAACTACCAGCCTCCTCCAGACATGTTCCAAAGTCTTCCAAGTCAATATCGCATGGTAAGAAGTTTTTCAATAATTCAATCATACTCATTTGTGCCATAATTTTTTTCATTTAAATTTTTAATTTCTATGGCGACAGGCGGCTGCTGCCGGTGGTGGAGCCGCGTTTGGACAATCGGGGCAGTTGGGCAACAGCCCTAACACTGTCCTAATTTCAAGCACATCTAATTCATTGATGTCTGCCACTGTCAAACCTTCTTCACAACAAATAGGAGCTATAGGTATAATTTTTTTATAATAACTCCTCTATTATTTCATATAT
>NW_013527359.1:2756835-2763794 GCF_000836215.1 Papilio polytes | reverse complement strand
CGTCCGACCGATGCTGCCTCGAGACCTCTCATTAGTGAATATGTAGCCGCGGTTTGCATAACGACTCGTCGATGCAATACGAATAAATAATAAATGCAAGTTGGAGCGAGAAGACGGCCGCGCCCCCGAGCGGTGCGCGCTTGCGCTCCATGTATCATAATCAATTATTATATGCGAATAAAATTATTATGACCCATTAAGTTTTTTTATTTGTTAACCTTTGAGTGTTCATACATGTAAATCTTGTAATGTAAGAACTATATTGTTCAGGGTTCTTCGGAACATATTGAAGTTTATGTGAACGAACTTTGTAAGTCGATATATACTAATTTGTATGTAAAATATAGGTAATCTGTTTAAATGTTAATGTGTTGGTCAGTTGAAACTTCTATGAATTGAGTAGCGGTTGAAAGTATAGCGTGAGTGATTATTGTATTAAAACACGGTATCATTGTGGTTTGGTTTTATTTTTTGACACCTGCCTACTACAAAAATCGTAACAAGTCGCTTAGATTCGTGGGGCTGGGGGAGCAATCGACTTGACGTGATAAATTTGGGGTAATTCATACTGTAGTGCAAAATAAAAAAAAAACATGGAAATAAACTTTTCAAACTTATTCGAATTGTATGGTACTCTAGGTACTGAATGTGAGTCATTACAGCGAATCATGTGCCCACTATGTAAACTGAACGTATTTTTTATGGTTAGTAACTTGCCGCTATCAATTATCAACGGGGTTGAGGGCGTGTCAGCTATTTGTTTCCATCTATGCGACTATGTACAAGAAGTATATTTTTTTCTGCTTTCAAAACTATTAAAATTCATGAGTGGCATGATAATTTTGAATCAAATTTGTTTCCAACAATACATAAAAAGACATCTCAACAAAAGCGTTACCCTGCTGGCTAAGAGCCAAGTTTTGGGAACCCCAACAGGAACGTACGAAGTTAGGGACGACTAGCCGGCGCCAATAACATCACAATAACACGCACATGTACCTTTAAGGTATATCCCTCATGTAATTTGTATTTAGACCAAACGAGTCACAAAACAACTTGATCAATAGAAATTCATTGCTTCTCTTACGTTTCATTTATTTAAAAAAAAATATAGGCAATTAACCAAGGCCCCGGCGAGATTCGAACTCGCGATCTCCTGTTTACTAGACAGGCGCTTTAACCAACTAAGCCACGGCGCCCATGTTGTAGATATCAAAATATGAATTTTGCTTTTTTATCATTAAGCAAAGAGTTTTTTTTAAACAAAAAAACAGAGTTATATTAATGCACTTAAAAACTAGACGTCTTATAAGCAGGGAAATAAGACATCTTATAGGTAAAAGGAAAGTTCATAAAATTGTCTGAACCGTATTTTCTGGAGGGTAGATTAAAATATATTAGCAACGTGAAACTGTAGTTGGAGCTAGTCGTGGGTCAACAACCAGACGGTGGCGGATCCTTTGTTCGCATCCTGCTCCGTTTGGGACGTTTACCCCGCTTTAAAACAACGTAAAACTTCTCCTAAACGTCAGACTATTGTAAAAGTTATTGATATATTCAAACATATTTTAAGGAGCACCCGTGTTGTGTTGAATACTCGATCGTTACTGCGAAATGGAAGATGAATTCTTAAAGAAGCTGCAAGCATTATACACTGCGCCGGTTAGATCTCAAGGTAAGCCATGTGTAGAAATAGTCATTCTCTTAAATTCATATTGAATTTTCAATTAATCAAAACGTTAATGTGATTATCATACCCCTTTAACTAATCAAACTACCAGCCTAGTTGATTTGACTAATTTCTGCATGTTCATTAAATTAACATAATGAAACTTGAGAGAGGTCTTTGACCGTTGTTCACTTAGACAGCTGCATCTATAGCGCATGCTTACATACTAAGAACTCGGGATCAGACGGCTGACGATCTGCTTACAATAAGACAATTAGTAAAGGAACTAACTAAACTAAATAACTTACTAGTTACCACCACTGTGTTATAATGAAAAGTAAACATAGGTACTAATAGAACATATATTTTTATGCGTTAAACATAAATGTTAACCATGAGAATCTTAAACAATATTTTTACATACAATTTAAAATTGACAAAAAGTCAATAAAACAATGAGAATTGTCCTTAGCGTTCTAGAGTTTGGTCTCCCCAGCTGAAAATCCTAGCTCTGTTGCGTGCTTAACATATTGCAAGTGACCTCGCACATTGCATCAAGAGGTGCAAACTGCATTGTTTTGTACATTACATGTGCGTAATGACCTTTGAAGAATTTCAATCTTTTTTAATTTTAGGGAGTTCAAGACAACGTTGATCTAGTTTTTTTTTATTTACGCGATAATCGGATTATAAAAAAACATAATCCTTTAGTGGCTGCACGTGATCAAATTCGTGTGACGGATACCGTTCATGATATCTAAAACGAGAATTGCAAAGTCTTTTGCACTTGGACCATTTTTTGGTTTAAATTATATACGCATTATGCACATACATATATTTAATACAAATATGGTTAGCATAACATAGAGTTGCACGCTAACCAAGAACTTACTATGGATTCCTATAAGTCATCAGTTCGCATTCTAAGAAATTATGTCAAAGCTAGTACCTACTTATGTTCTCCAGCAAGTACAAAATCCATTGTGAAACTAATTAGCGCCGTCGCTCGATAGGTAATCGATGCATACGAGCAATAGGATCGTGATAAAATCTCTAGTAGTCTGTATATTCGCTAATGCTGTTTTTAATCGTTGTTAAATGAAAAAAAAGCATACGTATAATATTCGAGCAAATTATAATCTTTCTTTATTGATTTTTTTTTGTTAGTAAGTATCTTCATAAGACTATGTTCATGTTTAAAAGTATATTTCTAATTAGAAGACACTAAATGCCATGATTACAGATTAAAACGACATTTTTCAATGAATAAATAAAGATAAGTATTAAATAACAAATAAATCGAAAAGTAATACGTGAAATTGATTAGCTCTTTGAAAATATTATTTTTAACAACATATTTGCACGTTTTTGTCATGTCGCCATTACCTTTCTGCACACTAATTACATTCTACCTCCGTGACAAAGGGGTGGCACTATCAACTATTCATGTTAAGTGCACTTTAATCATAATGCTAACGATAGTAGACATGCGATATTACTAAAGATATAAATATTTTGTAACACTTTATTTACATTGTTTTAATTAAAGCACAAGAGGTCAATAAGAGAAGCATTTTTTGTTTTAGTTATAAACAAATAACTACAATGATAAAATCTCATTTGCTAACGGTTTCACGGAAAGCATGTTAACTGATAAGATTGCAGAATTAGACGAGCAAATCCAATTATTTTTTCCTCATACACGTCATCAAAATGTAATAGGTCACATCCATACGTTTTAGTGGTAATTGAAATACGTCGTGTATACGCTGTCAAGCAAATCGGTTTAATTAATTAATTGATAAGCTCTTTGTTTACATATTACGGGTAATAAAGATATTTGCGGGCAATATCAATGATCAACATTTGTAAAAGGAAGGGTAATTAAACTTGTTGTAACTGTTAAAATGTTACCTAGACACATACATTAAAACTGAACATTTCGCCTCTTCAGTTAAAACTGACAGAAGTATTATACATTTAACGAACTTTATTGCTACAAAACAAGTGTTTAACATTACTGATAAGCCTTTGGTTGTATATCATTCAATTACGTTCATGTTGTGAAATAAATAATAGGGAAAGCCCGTAATCATTTCTCAAATAAGTAGGCAAATAAAATGTTGAATTGTTGATAGCGTAATATCACAAAGGAAACTTTAAAATTTTGCGTTAATTTTAGCGGTTATCTACGATTGTTTATAAAACTACATGTGATAAGAATTACCAGTAAGTGGACAATCAGTATTTCCCAGCAATTATGAAAACATCATTCGATGGATTTGAGTTATCTTAAATCGAATTAAATAATCAATGAGTCGTTATAGTTAAGCTATTGATTCTTCTTACTAATTCTGTTTGATGGTCTTTTAGAAAAGGATTTTATAATCGTATCAAAATTTCAATTGTTAAAAGTAAGATGAATATGATGTAACATGTTAGAGCCTAAAAAATAACAAGTAAGAATACTTTTTGTCGTGTTTCTGGTAGCTGCTAATCGCGCCAGAGTAACAGACTTAATTGAGCTTATTGTTGCTCTAGATAAGGTGCACCCGCTGTGTTCGTATGTGGCGAATTGACTATGATTCCATTGCCCGCTTACGACACGTGAACATAACAATGTTTGTTACGGGTGTAAAAAAAGATTAAAATGCATCAAGTATTACCATTATCTATGCTTTTATTGCCTTGTACCGTACTGGGGTAAGTTAAATATAAATGATGAAATAAAAAAGAAAATCCACTTAAAACTATATACAACATTCGTTTACGAGTAGTATACTCTTAAACGAATGCTAAGTTTAGTATTGGTCGGCGATTACTTTTTCTAAGTTACCAGATGTTTAATATCCTTTTAAGTACTCATTGTGATTTCAATTTCCAACACATGGCTATTTCCTTTTTTACTTGTTTATCGGATTGTCCTGTGGAGAACTGCACAACGAGTTGCGACGACAACATTCAACCACGCTCCTCTTGCATTATTGCGAGAGTGAAGTGATTCAGTAGTCTTGTAGTCATCCAATCCAACCAATCAACATTCAGCAGTCGTTGTTCCGACGCTCCGTTGAACGGACGCGTTGCGAGAATCATCGCTAGCGTATCTACAAAACTTTCGTTTACGATTGTGTTTGTAAATAAAAGGCAATTTCAAAGTTTTAGTGAATTTAAAATATGGATACGTGTCGCCTTTATCACTTAAATGTAACTTTCGATTGTTTACGTTAAACAACGCTTGTCTGTTGTAGTGAAAGTGATAGTACAAAAATATTTACCGGTGATTTACCTGTTTTGACAACAACAAAGGATCGACCCCGGCTTTAAATTAAATGCACATAAATCGTCATCATGGGTAAAGATTATGGTGAGTTTGGGCAAGTAATTATAAAATCATTTTAGTTAATACGAGCCATGTTTATTGTCTTGATAATGAATGACGCTTCCTCATACATTAGTTGTAGTAAACAGAAAAGTGTAGGTACCTACAAAAACATTGAATAAAAATACATAACTAATACTTGAAGTTTCCTATAATGATAATCTTACTATATATAAGTTATAAATTTTTTTTGTTAGTAAACAACAACAAAAATGTTTAATCTACAAAGCTCATAGTCGCTGATACAAATAACTTCATAAAAGTAGTAATTTTCTTTTGTTTCCATGATTATTAAGGCGATGAGGATTAATTGGTCAATTGGTTTAAATGACATCAATAAAGGATGTGCTCGGTTTTGTACGTAGCTTGTGTCTAGAAAATGTTTTTTTATATTCCTTGTTACTGTTACGTTCTTAATGTACTCTAAACCTATTCCGTTTTGTTTGTCTTGTGGTCAATGTTTTGGATTTTTTAAATACGTACAATCGGTATTTCTGGTGGTGTTCCACCATGAAAACTCTCAAAAGTTAATAATATTATTGTTAAAGTAAGTTAAAAGAAAACAGACGCTACGAATAAATTCTTATTTACACTTTATAAATTAAAATATCAAAATATCGGATAGTGATAATGCATCAATATGCAGTATCAGATACGTTCTATAACAATATTGCATTTTGATTTCTATGCCTAAGCGATAAAGCTAATGTTTGGCTTCACTTAAGTTAAACGAAATTGACCTTCACGGAGCCGCGATCACAATTTACGTAATTTTGCAATAACGAGACGAATGTTGAACTGGTTGATTTAGTTATTACTTCGAACGAAATTCTACACTCGAAGCAAAATAGTTTAAACAAGGTTCCTTACAGCTTACAGGGTAGGTACAAAAATCGTTGATTTGTTACGCATTCAAGTAATAAATATTCCGAACGAAATATGTATCGAGAAACTTGAATGTACTGAATAAGAATGATTTGATGATGATCGACATGGTTGTAATGTGTGTAATTCAAGGAGAAAATTCACTATCACGTTGCCTTGCCTATTAGAGTGTAGTGAAGGTTTATGTGACTCAACAATGAGAGCGGAAAAACCTGCGCGTTCTGTTAATGATTAAAGTAACTAAGTACCACAGATAATGCAATCCATACAAGTAACTACATGAATAAATCAAGTGTACACATATTAAATGCATTGTGACATTATATTGTTAACTACCTGTTCCCGTGCGGCTTCATCCGCATGAAATTATGAAAATTTTATATTAGTGTTTACGTTTGTCAAGTTATTAATAGCAAATGTCAAAATGACATGACATGATAAACCTTGGCAATCTTGTTTCCTTGATGTTGACAACAACTTATGGTCTCTTTCCCACATTAGGGTTTTTATCCAAAATATTTACCCCTAAGTTTAATGGCGTGAAAATATATAGCCTAAACCGTGACGTAAGTGTAGGGCTTTTTATTAAAAAGAGAATTATTCAAAAATATGCTGTAGACGCTGACATCTTAGGCAACAAAGAAGTGTGTGTACGCTTTATTATAATAGTATAGAGTATAGATACATGGCTGGAAAATTAATTTTTTATCGTTGTAGACTTTTCCGAAAAAAAACCCTACTTTATTTATGCTTTAAATTAGCAGACAGGTTAATGTCCTCGCCTCGTCCCTTTATAAATATAGATATTGGAATATATTTTAATCACTGTTCACGTTTGAGTAAGTTTCTAATATCCAAAACGTTGAGGCGGACATTTTGTGGAATGTTGAACTGAATTAGAAAGAATATTTTATCTTTTTTAGCTGCTATTGCCAGTTTAAAATAAAAGTGTCTGCCTTTAGACACTTATTTTAAACCAGCAATAAGTTCATGCTTGCATTGTAGGAAAAGGGAATATAATAGTGC
>NW_013527359.1:2743062-2756732 GCF_000836215.1 Papilio polytes | reverse complement strand
CTTTCTAACAAGAGGAAAGTATGAGAAGGAAAAGTGGATTTGACGGCGGAGGAGACGCATAGAAAGGGGAAATATCCTGTTTATTTGCGTCGATTAAGTCTATGGGCAGCAGTTGCTTCGCTGTTTCGGTGAATTGAGGTGACTGCTTGCTCTTTTGCCACCTTCTAACATAAAAAGTATTACCTCGGGGATATTTGTCTATTAGTTACAAGTCCATAGTAAATTTACATTATTCAAAATAATGATGTCAACTTTACTTGCGTTTTACTTAGCCTACGCCAGGCTTGAGTTATGTTATACATGATAACGGCCTGCTATCGGATTAGAAATACGATCTGTCGGATGTTGTATTATATTGCATGTCACATTTATTTCCAAGAAATATGTATTTATAATTATAAAAACATTCTGAACAGATAAATTAAATGAATATTGAATACATAATAAATGCTAATTGCAAAACTTGTTAGGCCCTGTCCCACCACAGGCTGATAGAGGCACACATAACTTAAAATTAACGTCACTGTCATATTAGGCAGCTAAATTCAACTCACGCTTTTATCCTCCGGTGACGGCACCGACTAGTTTCGGATCCTTCTTATAAAATCTTGAATCTTCTTATAAAAGCGTGAGTTGAGCCGTTTTTAATTAATTTTCGCTTAAAGTAATGTCTCACGATAGTTTAAACAATTTAAATTCGATATTTTCATCACATATTTTACACGATTGCTATCAAACAATTTACAATTTGGTGGGACAGGCCCTTAAAGTTGTATATATTTTATAACGTATTTAATTATATTATGTACCGTAAAGTAGCGATATGTGATCTAAGGACACCGGACACATTATACTATGATTATCCAATTCATTCGTCTCTTGGATGTGCCCACGTCAATCAGATGACCTCGAACATAGAAAATTCTCTGTTATTTGTTTCGCAAACTATGAAGTGGTCAATTCTAAACGAAATAGACATTATTACATGTGATTTTACGAAATACAAATAAACCTATCTCACTTACATTTAGCTCTTGTTAAACTATGCAAATAGTAACGAATAAACTTAAACACAATTTATGATATAGCTATATATAACTTTAAACTGTCGTGGTTTTTACAAATATAATGTTCGTAAGATACGGGTTTCTTACCACGATTGAATTGTTTAAGCCTAGGGCTTAGTCAGCCCGTGAACATGGCGCATGCAACTGTGCCGAAATATCAGGAGCTAAAACAATTCAATCGTGGTAAGAAACCCGTATCTTACGAACATTATGATATAGCTTTCGGCATCTATGAAATATTGATGCGAATCTCGGTATTTATATACCATGTATGTTTCCAAATTTATATAGCTACTAGCTGTTGCCTGCGACTTCGTTCGCGTGAAATTTTAAAGTTCAAAAGTTACGTTGGCTCCCTTTTCAACCCATTACCTAAAGTAGTAACTTAGTAGTAATCTACATAATAACAAATCTACCGATGCAAGGTTCCAAATTTCTAATCCCGGTAGTTTGTGCGTCGATTTTCGGTTACTCTGAATGTTTGTGTTCGCGATATCTTCTAAACTATAAGTCGAATTTAAATACCGTAAATTACAATTTTATTCTACATTAAATTCCCATGATAAAAAAACGCATTTATTTGGATAAGAATTAATATTGAAACTAATAATAGAACGCCGCAAATAGCGTGCGGTTTTTAATTCATTTTGTAAGCAAAAAGTGCTTATTGTAAGAAAACCGTTAAAGATAGATTTATGCCATCGGAGACTTTTCCGTAGAACTTTTTGAGATCTACAATACTTTCATACATCATTTATATATATCTGTACCGGTTTAGGCAGCGTAAGCCGTATCAAGTTAAAACATAGTGATTTTTAACACCGTGGACCAGAAATATGTTGTTTATTAATAGTTCGTAAACATTAGTAATAATAAAATATAACCTATGTTACTCACAGATAAATTTCCATTATAATGGTGAAAGAATTTTTAAAATCAGCCCAGTACTTTTTAGATATTTCAATACATACAATAATACAAATCTTTCCTCTTTATAAGTATAGATATAAGTAGATTATGAAATAATGAAAGTTTTCAAATCTTCTCAATAACAGTTATAAATATCACTTTACATTATCATCTTTGAAAAAAAGGAAATACGCACTTTCAAATTATAATTTTGAATCAAATGTACATTATTTTCAAATATTTTCAATTAAAGCGTAACACCCTCAATGTTATGGATTACATTGGTCATCAAATACAAACAAAGGCGTTGGATTCCCAGAGTTACTTAGCAATAACAAGGAAACCTGATGTCCCGGTTACATTTAACCTAAATACCTGAACCATTACACATATACTCGTACTCTGTGACAGACGAAGTTAAACTTTGAGAAAGTGTAGCAATAGTTACAAGAATCCCACTATCTGTTGCATTTGAAATTCCAATAATTTCATTTAGATAGAAATAAAATCGTATACTATCCTTTTAATAAATTTATTAGTCATGGGTAATTTCGTGTTACAGTTTGTGATGACTAATTTGCTGAACAAAGATAATTCAGAAGAACAAAGTGTATGTTACAATTTTATTCAAAAAAAAAGTTTTACTATTAGAATGGAATAGGCAGTAGGGGGCAATATTTTAATACCAACCCAAAAAAATTGTCAAACCGGAAATCTGTCTAAATAAATATGAAGTTGGCTATGATTCAAGTCTTGCTCATATTTGATCCCTATTGTATTACCTACTAGAAATAATCCTAAATACAAAGTAGCGGACAACAGAAGCAAGATATTAAATGTAACAATGTTTGTATACATATTATTAACTTATCCATACTGATATTATAAAGAGGAATGATTTGTATTTTTGTATATTTTGAAATAACTTTAAAACTACTGGACCGATTTTAATAACTCTTTTACCGTTCAAAGGTAATTTATCTGTGAATAACATAGGCTATATTTTATTATTACTAATATTGAGGAACTATTACTTTTTATTTTCATCCGGACAAATTCGCGAGCAATATATTTCGGCCATTTGGAAGTAGTTTTCAGGTGAACCTTATCGATTGTGCATTTGCATTGAATTCTCGTTATCTGTAGTACGTAGAAATTAATCAGAGCCTTCACGTTGTCGGTACACATCGATAAACTGGTCATTATCACAATACAAGTCCAATTAGTTCAGATGCAACGTGGATAGTTGACAATTCTGATTGTAGCTAATGTACATATTTTTGTACAATATTCGTATCTTTTCATATTTTTTTTGGAGAACAGAGTTGCTAGTTGCTTTTGTAAAATTATTTATTTTTTCATAAGCAACTAGAAACTTGCATTTCCAGTAAAATGTGCATCCCTCGATTTGAAAATTATGTGGAATAAATATGCAATTTTTCATTGAATCATATATGTTTTTTTTTACCAAATAAAATGAACTTTGTATTCAATTTGTTAACTTATAATCAATGAACGTAGATGTAATTAATATATTCCTGTATTTGAGAAAAAGATAACTTTAGTACTGGGTCTAACAATAAACTGATTCTACTTTTATATTGCGACCTTCTGTGAAAATCTACTGGAAGAACGCCAAGCTTTCGAAAGCGGAGACAAACCTCACAACCACATCTAGTGTCCATTGTCTTTCTTAACGACGTTGTTATAAAACATTTTAATGATGTTTACTAAAATAACCTCAAAACAACAAATTACAGATTTCATATTTGTTTAGTCCTTTTTGGACAATTTTTGAAATACTAAAATGCATCTTTAAGAAGTAAAGAGAGTTAATCTATAATTTTACATCTGTTTTCATCAATAGCACGTAATATCTAAAATTATATTTGTTTCAAGGTTCTTTGAAGTGACTCGGGTTCATGCAAATAAATTAAAAATTTGATTCCTCGCCTCCTTTCAGTGCTCATGAACAGTGATACATAATACCTACATATGTATTCATTATGAAAGTACTTTATAATTGAAGTTAAAAGTTTATATGAATGGAATTTTTTCGATGAACACGTAACTAAGTACCTTTGTGTGATCGTTCTTTGATAAGCAACTAAAGAGTGCTTTGTTCTTATTTTTTCATGTTGTCAACCTTTTTTCTGTCGATAAATATATCTGAGTTATTTTTATACGGCCACGGCGGCGTCCTATCGGTTGTTTCTTTATGAATTATGACAGTAAATGTTGAGAGTTCGAGTATACTAAAGTACATTAAAAACCTTAGGAATATGATGTTTAAATAGAAATTAATTGATCGCCGAACTTCGAAAGAAGATGGCACGTGAAGAAGAAAAAGAAGTATATTTTATGGTTGAATAGGGTTTCTGGTCCGACGAAACAAATGAAGTCAAGGCAATTTGCAATTTTTATTTAGACATCAATAAACTTAATTGAATAGAACATGATGGTATTGAACGCGTTAAAAAAAAACTTACGTTGCAATAAATTAAGCTGAATCGTAGATACACAATCTTTCGTATTAAAAAATAAAAATATCTTTCTCTTACTACTAAGATACTAACAATAATGCTCTCACCACTTCCACTCAAGTCGATTCATTGAAAAGTGTATAAAACAAAATGATCTCTATTTCCACAAGATAAAGACCATATTAAACAGGATATCTATTTCAACAAGCCATCTCAATCGATACATTGAAAAACTATGAAGTGTTAGAATAAACAAATTTTCAAACTCCTCCATTCCATTTTAATTTATAACGCTAGTAGGTACTATCAGGGAATATGGCAGTGTTCCACCTCGAAAGCTATAGTGGAGAAGACCGCAAAGGGCCCTGACTGTACATTTATAATTTAAGAAACTTGTCCTAATTTTACATCGGTCGTGATGTGTACGATCTTTTTAACGTAGGCAGCGCGTATTTACAGACAGCGACCTCTAGTGATGTCATATTTGAATGTACCAAAAACATATACATACTAAAAACTCAATATAGACTTAACAGGTTTGTGTAGTAAAATAAACTTGTTTAGATTATTATATCAAGCATCAAAACACACATTTAAGTATCATTGTTACTCGAACATCATTTCATTGTTTTAAAATTAAAACAAACCGCAAATAAGCCTCTGATACCATTGTTTCAACATTTACGCACAATTTGCGCATGACTAATGCACTAGGGTGGCGCAACAAAGAGATAAAGATAATACAACGTCTTATAAGACCGCATTCAGGAGTATTTTTTCATTGTTTCAATGCGTTTTGTTTACAAGTGATGTTCGCGGACATCACTAGCATCACGCAATGCACACGGACGTACGTAAATATAGCCAGAAGTCGCCGTCACCGCGGCCGCTTCCACTGTCGGCCCATTCACACATTATAAAGTCTAGAACACATTCACGGAATTCTATATATTGAGCATTTACTTTTTTTATCTCAGGTGTAGTCTTTCGCTTCGTGTATGTGTTAATGAAATATAGACATGAAAATGAATAGCATAATATAGTATGTAATTTAATTTAATTAATCTGTAATATAACAAAAATTGTTTGGTGTTTTAAATTTGGGACACCTTGGGATAATTATATTCATTAAAATGTATTCTTGAACAATTATATAATGGTTTGTAGATTATTTTTTGGTAATTTAGTACCTAATTGACTAATAGACAGCTTTTTTTTTCATAAATTGTGTGTACCAGGCCTTAGTAAATCGTCGTAAGCGCAATGTATTCAGTATTGTATCTGACGTTATCGTATTCACATACAGCCGAGGTCGTTCCAACAATTTTACTCAAGCCATGTTTGAAAGTGCTTAAATATAATATAAACCAAATTTACTCACGAGTGTAATCTGTGAATAAATTATTTACCAACGGTAGTGTAACAGTGTGCAAATAGTGTTAATATGGTACAAGTTTTCAACTTTGAAATTAATTTTGTTCTACTTTAACTTGAGTTAAACTAACTTCCATAAAATTGTCTGGGTAGTTAAAGAAAACAAGCAATAACAACTAAGTACTATTTCAAAATATTTTACGGAAGGAAAATAATTTGCTTAACAAAACAAAATATAATTATTCATATAAATAACATTGTAATAATAAATGTATCTCGTTGGCTTTGCTAATCGACATTCATAAACATCACGTAAATTTGACACCAAATATTTTAAAAAAGTAAATAAATCCTGGTGCGATATATTATCTTCTAGCAATAATCAGTTTGATAAGAACAGCCAGGTTACGTCAACACACTTTAGTATTGGGTATGGACGGTTATAATCGTATTTGGAAGTTAAATGTGTACAGTGTACAATGACAGTGTTGTAAATATTTTGATTTGAATGAACACAAAAGTGCAGCAATGGGATGTTGTGGCGATTGCTGTGTTTCACCAAAAGAGTCAAGTACGTAAAATAATTGCTACGTTAGTTCGCATAAATGTAGACAGGGCGTGCGTTAGGGTAGGGCGCGGTTGTACCACCGCTCAGGGCGCCTGACAATGTCGTGCCACAGATCTGCGAATTACTCTCCCATAACATTCTCAATAATTACCCCCTTAGTCAAGGTATATGTGGGAGTAGTAGTCTCGTCCAGTATATAGAACTTCTATTCGTGTACATACATCGTCACTTTCTTTACGTTTTTAAAAACTTTTATTAATTGTAGAAGTCAAACAAAATGAATAGATAATTGTACAAAAAATATGTTTAATTGCAGGAGAGCCCATACGATATGAGCCGGATTTTAGCGGACCCGTCCACAACCGTTCCTGTACCGACATCTTGTGGCTGATTGTATTCATCCTGTTCCTGGGCGCCTGGGGATACGTCGGATATTATGGTCAGTAAAGATGAAGCAATACAACTACCGCCATCTAGTATTATTAAAATAAAACATATAAAATTCTCTGAAATTCTTGTAAATCGAATGAGAAATGACGTGACCTAATTGAATTTCAAGTATAAAATAAAACTTTAAAATTTATCTGTTTATAATTCTGTATATCTAGGTATGACAAACGGGAATGTGGAGAAGCTACTGGCGCCCATAGATTCTCGCGGACACCGTTGCGGCATGGACTCTGGTCTTGAGGACAGAAAGTACCTTATGTTCTTCGACCTCACGCGGTGCTTGTCCCCAGGGACGCCGATCACCGGCTGCCCTACACAACAAGTAAGTCACAAAAAGGGCTAGTTGTGGATACCATTATTTATGTAGAAGCCATTTATTTCTATAAAGAAAAAAACTTCGTTTGGTAAAAAAATGTTTTATTTGTATGTTACAGATATGCGTGAACAAGTGTCCAGATGAAACGATAGTGTTTCCAACGAGGATCACGGACGCAGCGTCATTCGAGCAAGTCCGGAACAAGATGGTGTGCAGCGATGACGTCAACGTGGTCACTATGACGTACACACAGGCTTTAGAAAATATCAGAGCCGGCAAGTGTGCCAGCTTCGTACTCAGAAGTCAGCCAGGTAATCATCATTATATGCCCTTGTACTAGACGTATCATGCGATTCAAACTTAATGATAGCTCAATGGCAGAAAGTCAAAAAGTCCAACATGTAAAGAGCTATTAAGTTTGCATCGAAGTTGACAAAATTAATAGTTTTGAATTTGATAATATTAATATTTGTGTGCCTTTGGAGTGTGGCATGATTTCAATGGCAAATCTAACCGAGCCCGATTAGAAATAAAAATACGCTTTAGTGTTGTTCCGCTGCATCGGCGACCTCTCGACGATCCAATGCAGGGACAGCAAGCCGGGGTCGAAATGGACAGAGGTCAGCGGGGGAGAGACTTGCGTGCGTAACCCGCAGGCCGCTCAGAGATCGCTGCTGAACAGTGCCACCGCACTAGACTCCTATGTGGGCTGGATCGCCGCTAGTTGGGTCACCTACTTCACCAACAATGAGCGGGAGACACACGTCGTATGTAGACATGTGGCATACCGCATACCGCACGATTAGACTAACTCGAATAACCGTTTCGCATGAGCATCGCTTTTAATTTTCTAAATAATTTATGGCACTTCTAGATAGTAATACAGAATATTCCAAGGATATTATTTACCTCTAGATAACTAATATGAAGCCCAAAAATAAAATCACTATAAGTCATCAAATATCAAGCGCAAAATCCAGAATTAAAAACTTAAATTTTTAACAATTGTTTTTGAATGAAACATATTTGGAGGTATTAAAATCATTGGAATATATTAAATAGACATGACATAACACTAACACGGGGTTTGGTCGGTACTGGCGCAGTTGTGGGGCGCTGTTTCCCCTTCATCTCGGAGGCGATGGCCGTTATACGCGAGGTCAACGATAACTTGGCCAATCTGGACGAAAATCAGGTGCTCGAACAACTCGGCAAATTGATACAATTCGATCAGGTAGAGTACACCATGTATGTATGTATTTAGATTTTGGATAAAATTCTATCATATGTATTCTAAAAACTCCTTGTATCTAATACAATAACAATACCGATCGCAAGCAAATATGCATAAATAAAGTGTTACTAAAATTAGAGAACAATAATTATTGTTTTCCGCTTTTAAGATTTCATATTCTCAGTGTAATTATCTATTTCAAGGTTATATTTAATCATGTATACTTAGTTATTGATGTTTCAATTCCGATTATAGCATTTGCTTGAGCGGAACAACGATTAAGAGCTTCCTGTTTTCTGAAATCAGTAACAAAAGTATGTAGTTAAGAAAATGAATGTCTACTTATACCTACTAGTATAGTATTGTATTAACTGTGGTACTACGTTGTGGTCCTATATAGATTTTTTCTAATCTTTTACTCTTGTGCAAGTAATTAATTAGTTCCATGGATTAATAATTTTATGATAGCACATTAATTATGTAGAAATATCGTAGCATGTAAAGATCATGTTTGTGCAAGTGATGTAATCTATTAGCAAATTAATTAATGTCCCTTTTGAATATTCTGTAGACACGTAATAAAAATGTTATTCAGTCATATTTGCATGTTAATAAGTTAACCTAATAATAACTTGCATGACTTATTTCTATATTAATCATATTTAATTTTAAAGTTTTTAATATACTAAATATTTTTAATCTAAGAATCCATTTATAGACTTAAAGAAAAATAAAAGAATCTTATCCTCACAACCCTTTTTAATTAGCTCTGTTTGTATAATTACAAATATACATATAAAAAAGGTATCTTTATAACAAGTAGATGATTGAGATGACGAAAGATAGATAGATATAGGGCATGAAAACGCTGCGCTGACTCTACGTGAGTCAAAGAGAGGGAAATTATCAAATAGAGATAAAACAAGTTATTGTTTGTGTCACCAGCTATCGTCACAAATAGTGCAAGATCTGGTGCAGTCGCGATGGTACATGGCGGGTGCGGTGCTTGGCGTGGTGGTGCTCTGCTTCCTCTACATCCTGCTGCTGCGATGGCTGGTCGCGCCAGTCGTGTGGATATCCATCGCCGGACTTCACGTGCTCTTTGGCTTCTGTAAGTTATATTAAAAATACAACTGGAATACTTCGTAAAGTAAATCTTACTATCTTAGTAATATTATAATTGCGAATGTTTAGATGGATGTTTGTTAGAGTTTGTAGCCAAAACTGCTGAACACATCTCGATGAAATTTGTTTTTTTAATTGCACGTGGAGGGAGTCGCGGCAGAAAGCTGCTGTAACATAAATTTGAGATATTAAAAAAATGATATTGCAGTATTTAGCAAAACAATAATAATTTGAATCTAATGAAGAAAAAAAACCCGCAATTGTAACTAGTACTTTAGAAATAGATTGAAGTAATACTAATTCTTTATCACATTATTTCCAGCTATATACTTGTGCTACAAGAATTACATATACTACCGGGATAATCCAGTCACCCTCATCCAGACGACGAACCTGAAGGGATACGCGCAGTCCATCTTCACGAAGCAGGAGACCTGGATGACGTTGCTGGTAGTACTGGCCATCGCTCTCACCATACTGCTCATTATCATCATATTCCTGAGGAGTCGAATTGTAATCGCCATTGCACTTATAAGAGAAGGAAGCAAGTGAGTTAGCCTTTTTTGTCACAAATAAGCCAGCGCTTGACGACGTTTCCACATAAACTGCACAACTTTTACGTGTTTTTTACTATTAGATAACTTAAAAATATCACTTTAGTCGAAACCCATGATCCCTATTAAATATGATAATTATGTTCTCCGTGATGTAAAACCTCGTTGGTGAACCTTGCTATCTCCGAAAGTAACCGAAATTAAAAACTAAACTTTATCTACACAGAGCCCTGCATTGTGTTCTGCGCGTGAGTGTTTTGTAGAAGAAAGTGTTCGTTTCATTCCAGGGCAGTGACAGCTATAAAGTCGACAGTTCTATTCCCGATATTCCCGTGGCTGGTGCAGTGCGCGGCCATCGCTTACGGCGTGCTCGTGCTCATGTACCTGCTGTCAATCGGCGACCCCGCATTCCGCGTCGTCAACCTCAGGAATGATACGAGCTGCGACTGCGGCGGCGTCTATACTGAGGTAACATACATTAGATAAAAAATTAAACTTTATTAGCTGTCATAATGATACAAGTAATTGAATACAATGTTTTTTTTGTTTTAATAACGGTCTTTCAAGTTATTCAATTGTTCAAACTTTCGTCAAATATAAAGTACAGTTTATAGTAGCGTTCAAAAACTGGACTGTCAAAAATGGCACAGTGTGAACAGCTGTACTGGCCAAGTGTAAACCGAGAACTAACCCGTCCATACCCAAAGCAAATCAGTGATTTTAGTCTCTTAAGTTGCTTACGCAATACAATGTAGCATGTCGGCGTTAGTTAGGATGTTTGTACACAGGTATACCTGTGTACAAACCTCAAAAATTATATTGGGTAACTTGATTAGAAACTGAATGAAAGTCAAAAAAAAAATGTTTTGAGATACTGAACATACTTTTGAGATAATGTATTTTTATTCTTTGCAGGACTACGTGAGTTGCGACCCAGCTACATTTACACTGAAGTGCCGCGACACTAGCGCCGGCGCGGGCGAGCTGGGCACCTGCCGCCTCGCCTCCTGCCACTTCACCGGCCTTGATGGACCCCACAGCATCGTCTACTTACACTGTAAGATTTTTACGACTACTTATGTACTAAACAAAGTAAACAGATATAATCCGTCGGCATCCTTAAATTCAATGTGAAAAAAACTAAGCACAATTTTATTTACAACTATAGTTTTTGCTCGCGATTTCGCTTGCGTGAAATCATATATAATTGAAAAATGTAGCCTATATGACTCACTGATAACGTAGGTTTTTAACAGTGAAAGATTTTTTTAAATCGGTCTAGTAGTTTTTGAGTTATTTCAATACATACAAAATAATACTTTTTTTTTATTTTCATAGATTAATTTTCTTTTAATTATTTACCGATGCCAACGAAAACGACAATAAAAAGAACAATTTCAGTTTAGCTAACTATTTATCTAAGAACAAAATACTGAATCTATTATCTGTATTGGTTTAGTGGTGAATCTGCTGGGCTTCTTCTGGACGATGTTTTTCATCAGCGGCGTGGCCGACATGATGCTGGCGAGCACCTTCTCCACCTGGTACTGGACCACGCACAAGAAGAACCTGCCCTTCTTCACGCTTACTGCTGGCATCTATCGGACGCTGCGGTAAACTGCCTTAAAGTTCTGTCGACGTCTTTAACCATTTTAGCGTCTTTATATTGTTTGCAAGTATAAATGAAATGTGTTTTTTTTTTATCAAATTAAAAATAATCATACTTCATACTAATATTATAAATGCGAAAGTTTGGATGGATGGATGTTTGTTAAAGTTTGTAGCTTAATCAGCTGAACGGATTGCGATGAAAGTTGGCACAGAAATAGAGGACAGTGTGGAAGAAAACTCACTTTTGTTTTTATTAATTGCACGCGGACGTAGTCGCGGATGAATTATAATTTATTGTAACTTGATTCGAACCCTTAGCCTTAAGTTCAGTAGTCCGTACCTCTAAATATGAGTTTGTTGTTAATCTTTTTTTATATTTTTTTTTTCAGGTATCACCTTGGCACCGTAGCTCTAGGTTCTCTAATCATAGCCATAGTGAGAGTGATAAGAGTAATTCTGGAATACATCGATCATAAAATAAAGAAGTTCGACAACGCGTTCACTCGCTGCATTTTGTGTTTCTGTAAATGTTTCTTCTGGTGCTTGGAGAACTTTCTCAAGTTTATAAACAAGAATGCGTATATAATGTGCGCGGTGCACGGCAAGAACTTCTGCTCTAGCGCCAGAGATGCCTTCTCTTTGCTTATGAGGAATATCGTCAGAGTTGTTGTACTCGATAAGGTAAGTTAATATTTACTTATGATACTTTTTTATTTAACAAAATATTAGTATAATAATTTTGAATATATTATTTTCACTTATTCGTGTATAAATAATGCAAATTAAAAAAATGTAATCTCTCAAAGATAATGTTCTGAGTTCTCACAAACTAAAAGGTTAAACTAAGAACCTAAAGCAAAAGATGATATATTAGAAATAAATAAAACGACTAGAAAGATATATTCACATATTTAGAACATTGGAATAAACATATCTGTCTTAATAAAATTCTAAGGGGCCTGTCCCACCAAATTATAAACGTGTAAAATATGTGATAGAAGTATCGTATTTTATTCCCTTATCTGACAGTGACTCTATCAGCGAGTGGTAGGACAGGCCCTAAGTGTGATGGGTAGTGGTTAATCTTGATATTGTGTAAGCGTAAATTTTAAACAACTATTATATCTGTATTTCAGGTGACGGATTTCATATTCTTCCTATCGAAGCTGTTGATATCGATCGGCGTGGGTTTCGCGGTGTACTACCTGCTGCAGGTGAACTATCTGTACGAGGTGACGCGCGGCGAGCGCCTGCATCACAACTACATCCCCGCAGTCATACTCAGCGTGGCCACGTACCTCATCTGCACTATATTCTTCAATGTCTACTCTATGGCTGTGGATACACTGTTTCTATGCTTTTGTAAGTATAACCTCCAAAATCCTTATAAAAATGTCAGATTAATTTGCCATGACTTTTTCATTGTACAGTATTGTCCAACTTTACCATATTTTTTAAAAGAAATTGACTAACTTCCTTCATATTTAATATATAAACTAGCTTCGTGGTATTAATAAAAACAAAAGAAAGTAGTAGTATGTGTTCTTTCAGACTATCCTATACATCTATGCCAAATTTCATCCAGATCCGTTCAGCCTTTTAGGATACAAACTCTAACATCCATCCATCCAAACTTTCACATTTATAATATTAGTAAGATGTCCGTAAATAATAATTTAAAAAAATGTTTCGTGGACATGATTGTATTTGCGTTGCTAATAACGAAAAACCAATTTTTGTCTGTCTGCATTTGTTCCGGATTATCATCCGAAGGAATGGAATCGATTTTGTAGCTTATGTTATGTTTTTAATGCTACCGAAGTCGCGGATGATAGCTAGTTTATGCTAAAATTATGTTTTAGTGACTCGCGATATATTAATTTAAACCAATTTTAATATTTCAGTGGAAGATTGCGAAAGAAACGATGGATCGGCGGAGAAACCTTACGCTATGTCTAAAAACCTTATGAAAATACTCG
>NW_013527359.1:2729424-2742132 GCF_000836215.1 Papilio polytes | reverse complement strand
AATATTATAAAGCTATGTAATTATATTAAATACTACTATTTACAGTGTCTTTTCGCTTTTTTTAAATATGTCTTAGTAGTTAAAACTTTGAATTACCTCAAGTTTAGCTTCTACAATATTTTCAAGATTTTCATCATCTTCGGTGGGCTCTTTCTCTAGAGGAGATATCCATATGTAGCCATTATTACCAATAATTATTGAAATGCCTAGAATATTGTGAAAATGGTTTTTTCTTCTCTTAATTAATGATGGGAATACCTTCACTAGAGTACCTTGGACTAACTGAAAATGAAAACAAACACCTGTATAATAACCACTTATTACTAACAAGTACCAAGTACAAGTATTAAAGAAAAAAATGTTAGTTTACTTGAATAAATAATTCATTTATTTTATGCCATTTCTAATGTATAAACTTACTTTGCCATACTTTAAGCTTCTTGTGTGTAGAGCGAGTGAGCCATCAGAAAATAAATTCTGTACTTCAGCACTAATCAGATCACCTTCCTCTAATACCTTCCTCATGGACTGTTCATCTTCAACTGACCGGCGACGCTATACAATGTGAAAATGGAAATGAATGAGTTATTGGTTGTTTCTTTTAAAAAACAAAAAAAAAAGGTTTTATTATTAAAAGAATTACTATCCCAAACCATCACAATTTCATGGACATAAAATTGGACAAATAATACTTAATCAAAACATACCAATTCTCCTCCAGGAAGATTGACTGAAGATAACTGAAGAATTGAGTCTAAACGTGAATTGGTATCTACTTTCCAGCGTCGCTGCTGCACTTCCAACACGCGACCAACAATAACATCTCCAATTTCCCCCACATATCGACTTTTTAAAGGTCTAATGCAAATCAACTTGTTAACTTTTTGCATGACACCCGCTACTGAGGACTTTAGATTGTCGTCTTCTGTATAAGTTCCGTGACCCCTATAAAATTAATGATAAGCATAGGATACCCTAGTTTATTGCCTTCGGGATTCAAGTGATTATCTTAACAGTTCTTACCGCATAAAATCCTGCATACCAGATATAACTTCTCCTGGCGTGTAAAAGCGAGGCAATTCATTACTAGTAGCAACACAATGGTTTACTCGTTCTGACGCTAATCTTATAGAAACGTGGCCCGTCATATTGTGTGTAATATAATTGCAATTACAACTTATAATAAAAATAAAACCAAACTTTTTCACCAAAATAATCGATCAAGCACAAGCATTGATTTGACTTTGACTGTCAAAGTTTGACGTTGACAGTTGTTTTTCACTTCAAGCACAGAAAATAAAATATGATGTGAAAAATAGAATACCTGTGCTTTGAGAAATTAATTATCTATGAAAATCATTGCCTATGTTCTCTCTATATATTCTCTATGAGTTGACAAAACTCAAATCTCAAATTTGTCAAATGTTAATAAATTTCAAAACAGACATAGGCTAATTCTGTGTTTTGTTGAATTTAATACTTTGCTGAGATATTCGTGGAATGTAGAGAGCAATTAAATTTCCTGATTGCTTAAGGATAAACATAACATAACCATGTCTGCTGCAAACTTAGCGCCCATAACTGCAACAGACAGTCTTTCCCAGGCTCTGAAAGCTAACATTATACCTAATCAAGAATACCTGCTACAGGTATGCGCTGGCATAATATCCATTCTGTTTCATATATAGTTTTGACTGAAATGCATAATTTCAATACTGGTATATCCTGCAGGGGTCTGTACTAGATTCCGCAGTAGAAGTTCTTCTCCATCGGCTTCGCGGGCTTTGTGACAACGTAGATGCTGGAACGGAAACCTTCGATGATCAGGAAGTTTGTTTTAGTTTACGAGATCCTAATCAACAGGTATGTGAACATAGATTGTGTTAATATGATAATAAATAAAATTCATCCGTTTTTTATAATTTTATAATGTTATTTTCCAGGCGGCACCACTCATGTTGCGTGTGAGAAAAGCACTCGATGCACGAGACATGCCTTTTCAGCTTCGCTACATTGGTCAACCAGATCTAGGAGACAAGACCAGACCAACTGTAGTGCGCTCAAGCCTTGACATAGCTTGCAGCGGCATGCTCATTGAGTTTCTTAACGAGCTTGGATGTAGGATTGAGTTTGAATACAGTGTTAAAGGTAGGGACCCAATCAAAACATTTTTTTGTCAAAACAGTACACATGAATATATAGTTTTGTTACATGCATATTAAAGACAAAGTAAGAATGAGTGTCCCATATTTATTTTTTAATTTCATAATTTTCTAATTTCAGGTTACATGTTTAGGAAAGGTCGCATGAAGATAACAGTGTCAAAGGTGTTTAAAATATCACAAAGTTCGATGTCACCAGAGCCAATTTCTCAAAGCTACTTAGTTGAATTATCAGTAAGTATAATGTACTTAATGTATACCTGTAATATGTTACAAAATAAATTACTAAAAAACAAGTAATAACCTAGTAGAGGCAAGAAGTTACATGTTTAAGTCCACTGCATACTCCTGATAGTTTTAACTGAACTACAGTACAATGGGGATGTTTCCTAATTTTTGGAATTGCTTTTATTATGTAGATAAACCATATCTAAACAAGAAAATAAATATAATAAAATCATATACGCAACATTTAATTACAAAAACACTTAACTAAAAACCACTTCTCGAAAGACCGCGAAAACGCCTCATGACATGACGTCACTTCTTTGCTAACAAAACTTGGGTCGCGGTCTGTCAAAGTCATTCAAAGTGACCAGACGTAAATTGAATTAGCTATTCAAATAACTTTTACTATTTTTTTTTCGTCATAATGATCGAAAAATTTGCTCGTAAAATATGTCGTAAATATAAAAACACTTAATAATGGAGGCCTCATTATATAACACACGCAAACTCAATTATTATAATCATTAAAAAAAATTATAACTACAAAATGCACTGACATTCACTGAAGCTGGTCACACTGCCATGTTGTTTGCGAAGAAGCTACGTCACCGAGCTCTGATTGGTGTTTGAGATAGAGTAATGGAGGGTAAAAAATATTGCAGTGTTTTTAATTTATATTTCAATGGAGACAAACATTTAAGGTCTCCAAATGTTATTATAGGTTTTAAATACTGTCTTTAAAATATTAAACATAACTTTATTTGAATTTGTAACATTAGGAAACATCCCCATTGCAGCCTTACAAATAAATGTAGTATAAAGTTAAACTTAGGAATAAACTGAGTCATCATCATCATTCACTTGCCCTTATCCCTTATGGAGGGTCGGCACAGTATGTGCTGCTCTTCCATACATCTCTATCAGTCGTCATATCTGTATAAGCAATATTTTTACTAATATTTGCTTATACAATAGAACCTCAATTACTCAAACCTTGGCTACTTAAAAACCTCTATTACTTCAAAAAATAATATGTTCTCTTCCCATCAGAGCCCAAAATCTATACAATTTAAAATTTGCAATCTCTTTAACTTAAATAAATAATCTCTGTATAACCTCAGTAACTTAAAGAAATGTTTCCACAACCTCTATAACTTAAAATATTTTGTGTTTCTCTTGGACTTTAACTTAACAATGTTCTACTGTATTCAGTTTATTCCTAAGTTTAACTTTTTATTTGGAAGGCTGTTAAAGTTTTGCCTACAGATTTAAAGTAGTGGGTTTTATTCTGAAATGAATCTTTTTAAATATGAAAGTCATTTGTAATGTATTCCAGGTTTTAGCACCACAAGGTCAAGATGCGATAGGTGAGGATATGCGGGCTTTCGCAGACCAGTTAAGGCCGCTGGTGCAACTCGACAAGATAGACTACAAGCGTCTTGGACACATGTCTGTCACCTAACAAATGTTCTTGCCTTAAACTGTGCTACTTCACGGTATTATAAATGTGAAAGTTATGTAAGAACACTACTGTTTTTAATATAATGAAAATAATCCAGTTATGAAAAGGACTTATAGCATAGAACAGTGTAAAGTGAAGAAAAGTGTTCATAAACTTTAAATTATTATGGGAATCAATATAAATACTTCAACTTGTTATAAATGTATCTTTAAGTTTTCACTGTAGAAAATACGTACTAAAACACATTGCTGTCTCTATTTTTGTAATGTAAAAAGAGAGTGTTGCCAGTTTTAATTAACAGAAACAAATGTAGTTTAATTTAAAAATGCACACTTTTGTTTTAAAACAATAAACCAATCATTTTAAGAGATTTTTTATATTATATGGCAACATAAATGTGGTAGATAATATTCTATGAGTAAAAATAAAATTAAAATATCTTGTAACGATATCTTAGTCAACAAAGTCAGGATTCTTCTTTGAACCCTTTATGATGATGTGATCCTCTCCATAGTCCTTGTCCTCGTTCTTGAAACCGTGAACATATGCGAAGTTCCCAAAGTATAGACATTTGTGATAATTCATGGCTATGAATTCTGTAATTTAACGTTTATTAGCAAAATAAGTACGGTTAATTTTTATTTAAACTTGTACAAACACTCCTAATCAATTCTATATTTCGTTATTCAGTTACGTATTCTAATTAGGACATAAATGTAGGAAAAACCTGTTTGTAGTGATTTTCGCAAAAGTGGGTAGTCTAAAAACTACCGTTTCGGAAGGCACACAAGCTGTTTTGAGGTCGATTACGATTGCTCGATTATTTTAGTTTAAGGTACAAGTTTGATTTAATTATCACGTCGAGGTTTATTATTAAGGAAGATTTAATTGAGCGAATAAGAATCTGTGCAGTAAACGATGAACGATACCCTCTTATTGGTAATGGTCCGAAAAATTGTTTAAACAACTCCGAACTCAGTCTGTGTATAGTTTCATATATTTAACAGACTCTGAAAATTAGAAGAGGATTTTTCGGTTTTTACCATTATTTCCGTCTTTTATATATAAATGATATATCACTGAACATAACTCTTATTTACACGCACACTTATCTTATTATGTTCATAATTAACCTGTGCCCTCGAAACAATTATAGAGATCCATTATGCAGTGGTTGTCGAAGATGTATGTAGAGTTGTCTTGCATATTGAAAGCGCAAGTTTTCTGGTAATATGTAGGGCATAATCCGCATCTGAAAATAACGGAATAATTTACAATCGGAATTATAGTTCTTTCAAGGAATCTCCCTTAGTACATTCCTGTATGATAAGAAAGTATAATTTCAAGTATATTAAGTTTACCTATGACCGTCGGGAGCAGGATTTTTCTTGAACACTAGGGGCCTATCGTACTCGTAAATGCAGAGGGCGCAGGTCGCTGCAAACAGAGCAAGCTCCTTGTCACATACATGTTTGTATTGTTAAAATCTACCAGTTCGGATCCCCTAATCCAAGTCATGTCATACTGAAATAAAAGGTGACCCCCGAAGATACAGCATTCTTCCTGAATTAAAATCTGAATTCTTTTTTACATACCTAGAGTTACTAAAATAAATACAGATGCCTCCATTTCAAAAGGCTAGTCATGTGGTACGACACAAAACGATTATTTTTTACTGACTTTCTTATCATTTGATTGAATTGATTTACGGGATATCAATAATTTCAAATTAAATAGAAAATGAAAATAATACGAACGAACAATTTAAGCTAGAAGCATGATATTGGTAAAAAATTTACTAGTGTAAAACTTCATATAATAGACATTGTCATAAAAAATAATAAATGTAGCTCAAGTGGCAAATGATCGGGGATATTAATCTTAATATGATCGATGGAGCCAAGAAAGGAAATTTTGTAACAGTAACTTTACTCTGTGAAGACGTAAACCGAGTCGGCCAATAATAATCTAAACTAATAAATAAAGAGTAAAGATTTGTATTATTGTACGTATTTAAATCACTCAAAAACTACTGGCCTAATTTCAAAAATTCTTTCACCATTAAAAAGCTACGTTATCAGTGAGTAACATAGGTTATAATTTTTTATATTTTTTTTAATTTCATGCGGACAAAATCGCGTGCAACAGCTAGTAAGTAATAAATGACAAACGTATCATTTGACATTGAATTCGATCTATCAAGAGAGCAGAGCGACAATTTTTCAGCTTCAAAGCAATGATTAACTAGAATTGTCTCAATCATTGGCCAGGCGCAAGAGAAATCAATCACCATTATACATCTAACAATAGTTCCTGGTAATAAATTTAGAATGAAGTAACAAAGTAATCTAAAATTCCGGTAATGTGTAAGGAAAAGCGACAGCTTAGCAGAAGAATGGCGACGTGACAAGCATCAGGCATCGCGGTGACTCATCGCCGTTCCTTCTGTTTTCAACGCGTTTTGTAATATATTACTTGCGATAATTATTTTAATGAGTACACAATCCGCAACCGCGACCCTGTCTTGATAACCCTATATACGAAGTCCTTTTATCGTGAATTTAGTTACGTGCTTATTTTATCATATATAAAGAGCTCAATGCAGTAATATTATGTGGAATTACATTGAACTAATAATCTAAAAGAAATATCTACATATTTAAATTTATATTTAATAGAATAGTTATGAATATAGTATTATTGGTTCATTTTACCGGTAAATAACTTACTTATCCGTTCATCACGAGCATTCAGTAAGTGACGAATGTAATAAATTAACACATACTTAGGGGCTTACGGCTGAGTGTAAACGTAGGCATTGGGCGCAATATATCATTGTTTATTGTGGTAAAGCATCATGATTCACTGTGCGTACACACAGAGCGCGGCCGCGGCGCGTAGGCCGCTAGTGGCGTGGGTCGGCGCTGCGATAGCTGAATAAAGCCTCAAACACACGAACGTTACTTCCAATGAGTTTTTTCGTTATCTGCGCAAACTATAACATTAAACCACCAAATTTTGTACCTAAAATAACTAGTCATCGCTAATGTTATAATGTTTTTTTTTCCTAATTACCAGACCAGAATCAGAACAAAACTAGACTTATACTAGACTTTTTAATTTTTATGCTTCTATACTAATATTATAAAGAGGAAAGATTTATAATTTTGGGATTTTGTATGTATTGAAAAAACTCAAAAACTACTGGGCCGAATTCAAAAATTCTTGCACCATTAAAAAGCTATGTTATCACTAAGTAACATAGGTTGTGTTTTTACTGTTTTTTTTATTATTTTACGAGGGGAATTCGCGAGCAATACCTAGTCGGTCATAAAAATAAAAAACTTTCTATGCGCTTAAATTGTCGCCCATCTGGAAATGACTTTATACCATGTTGTTGCGGAGTAAGGGGTGCGGGGCGGGCCGGCCGCACCAGACTCGGCGGCGCTGCGTGGCCGCGCCCGCTCACCTTGACGCTCACATAGCTAATAAAACCCTCAAATCAAACCTAATCAACTGTTTAACCCCTCCTACCTGTGCAAATTACTATTAGATTAGTTAGGGCCCTAAACAATTTTCATATTTAATGTCATAATGTTATCCTGTAGATACTTTGAATTAGACAAATTCTTCTATGAGAAAAATTCGTATTTTGTATGTATATACTCCAATATACTCTTTTGAAAATCAAGTGTCATTTGGTTTAGTTATTCATTTAATAACTAATAACGTTCTTTTGCTTTAACTATCCGACTTATCCCTATCTCAATCCGGTTACCTATTTTAATACCCGTCCGCGCATACTTCAATACAACTGAGTAAATGAGATTAAACTGATATCCGCTCTAATTCTGTTTAAAATCCGTTTTGAAATATTAAGGCTAACTAATAAATTGTAACCATATACAGATACAAAATAATAATAAAAGTATTCATTTCTTGACAATGAATAAATTACAATTAACCGATTCCATGAAATCTATTGCCATTGCATTTACTAGAAACCTTAAAAATGCACTTTGCAGCAAACAAAAACATCACAAGTTAGAACTGTGTTCATTAATTTCTAGTCTTATCAAATTTTACTCTTTGATGACGTCTTGATGTTTGTTAGAGTTTACCGCCTAAACGTCTGAACGTGTCACTATGAAAATTGGCATAAGTGTACAACAAAGTCTGGAAAAAGACATAGGCTACTCACTTTTGTTTTTTTAATTCCACCTTGACAGAGTCGGCGGCGAAAGTTAGTCAATAAATAAATAGGGAACTAATGCTTACTTGGTCATAGTTTTACGATTATCTATTATTTCCGTGGGTAATCTATTTTCTCAACCGTTTTACACACCTACGTATGTGCCCAGAAAATGATTTATTTTTGCGATTAAGATAATCTATGTAATAATATGTCTGCCGGTGCACAAAAAGATTATTAACGAGCGATTCGAAGGCTATGTGGCTTAAATTACCCCACCGCCCCACCGCAACGCAGTCGAACGACCGGCTACTGTCACTCGAATAAACATCAATGCAATTATTGTTGAGACCAAATTGTTTTAAATGTAAGCGTGTATTATTAGGTTTTTTTCGCGTTATCCAGATCGAGTAAGATGACACAAGTCTCAACTTTACTTTATGATGCAAAATACGTTATAATTTATAAATATTGTTATTGTTCTATTTTGAAAAATTGTTAAATTAATGTTAAGGAAGACTTGCAGGGTCGGTAAGCCTGTGATGAAAATGGAAATTGTTATATTACGGTTTGAAAACGCTCCATAAGCAAGTAATTGTTTTCCATTTACGTGTATATAGAATAATTGATATCTTTTTAATAATTTCCAATGAATATGATATATTATAATGTTTATATTTTGGTTTTAAAAAAAAATAAGTGGTATTTTCCGCCCACGTGAGTATGACATTCAAATTGCAATTCGTTGCGATCGTGACTTGAGGTTCAGATTATACAAAATAAGCAAATTAGGTTCAAGGATTTGTTAATCAAATGCACAATATGACAAATCACCTTTGTACGGTAATACAAAGTCAAAATGTAGCATCTTACCATCAACATACTAAATAACTATGACCTTTGTGTGTTATGTTGATATCCATCTATTCGTTTTTACTATCTAATATTTTTTTAACATCGTGTAGCAAAAATTGCATGTTGTAATTTATTCAAAAATATTATATGGATTTGTTGATTAATAATAAGTTGCGGCAGAATATCGATATCCTTTTGTGGTTATGATCGTGTTTAGAGGTGACCTCCGTCCGGTTCTTATTAACTTTGTCGATATGATATCGTAAGTAATTTACTAAATGGCAAAACTAATTATGTCAACGTTCGAAAGCGCGTCGTCGCTGGCGAGCAGATTCTTTAAATATCTATTAGTTATTCAGGAGAAACCTAGGCTCGTTGGTAATTTATTCAGTGAATTAAACGCGTGTCTGTATAAATACGACCTACCTTGCTCGCCATTGCACACTACGGCGTAAAACGCGTTCACCGATAGACTATCTAACTACAGTGTACACACACAAGCATACAACAGATCTAATGCAATATAAATACAGAGTAAATAATCAAGTACATCGCATGTGTAGTCTACAATCATACTCTGTTTATTTCCTTTGTTACTATTGATTAATCATAAACCACATGATCGGGTTAGATTTTCTATTCATAAAATTTTCCCGATGATTTTTAGCGTGGGTTCCTTCCATATTTACTATGGGTATGGGATCTCAAAGTTTTTTTATTTCAGATGAAGGTTCTGTTCATTGATGAATTTTTCATTCCAGCAGACATCTTGGTTACATTTTCTATTGAAATCTTATGCAGACTCGTATGCTAATATTATAATTGAATAATATTTCCAATAAGCTCGGTGCATATCATAACTGCTTGCAAAGAATAGAATACAACATGTAAATCTTTTACAGACAATAAGAAATATTGTTTAAACGAAGAGGTAACTTAATGAAACTCTTTCTTAAAACAGTGATACTTTGTCGGCGGTCGGCGCATCCACTCTCGATGCTCACGGTGTTCGTGTGTGCGTCTCTATATTAGTGGTTTCATTTTCTGAGAAACGGCGCGGCACGGACGCATCGGTGCGCGGGCGCAGGGGCGCGGCTCGGCGTCAAGCCCGTAATATAATCTGGCGGGTGAACGAGGCGGGGCGGGCAGGGTCTCCGGGCGCCGCGCCGGGCTTGTCAGACCAGACATCTTGTCGCTGCCTTAGCTACATCCTTACATATTAGACTTCCAATAATATTTCAGCATACAAAAATAAATGTAACAGCAGAGACAGAGACTGATAACGATACTGCAAAATTATTTAATAAATAAAACAAATAATACGACTTTTATTTTCTGGTATTATAATCATGAATATTCTTTATGCTTATTTTCAAAAAAAAATAGTAAATACAATTGACTGTCATGTTTTATCAACAGTTACTCGTATAGAATAAGAAAAACCACAATTACTACAAAAATAAAAAACTACGAAGGGCTACATTACCTAAATAATGTTTACTTATTTATGCCTACTTACGTTGCATATTTAACATTGTGAAATTCCAATGCGCGAGTCACTATTTATCGCGATAAATTTAGAGTCATTTTTGGGTAAATTACTACTGATGGCTTTGGTTAATCCGACTTCCGTCGCGAATTAAACTTTTCCTCTAAATGAGAACTTTTGTCATTTGTCGAAAATCGACTGCAAATTGGGAACGTTACAGACATTTCATCCGTATCTTTATATTTGTTCACCTATATGTCCAACTCATAAAATTATAATACTTTTCCTATTAATACGAGTATTAGCTCAATCAATCACTAATATGGAGGTTATTATATCCTTATATCTAATACTGATAGGGCGTTGCGTCAACTAACAATTCAACAATCATGTTTTTCCCAATGTTTCACTATTCCAGATTCTTGCCGTATCAATGTCAAAAGCGTCTATTCATTCCACTTTTACTTATATAGCGTACAAATAAGTATATTATATGATTGTAACAATAATGAGCAACAATTCCATTATTGGACAAATCCTGCATATTTTCAATATGACTATGTATCTTGACTCATTCTTTGTTCAAAAGTGGGTCATCTACTTGACGTTGCAGCTATTGATAAAGCATATTGGTGCGGAAAACATTATATTTTATCAAATAAATATAATAGGATCTTTTTTTCTGTTATTATTGCTTAATATGACCTCTTTTATCATGTTGAATTTCTAAACGCATACCTTAAGAGAAGGATTAGATGTACTTTGTACGTTGCAGCATATTGTCATTGTTCAAAGCTATCAGATAATAAAGGTATTTGGGGCTTATCAAGGCTTAGCGGAGCACTGAGGATGATCCGTGTTACGCCGTCATTATTTACGACATTCTGTGCTCTCGGCTCTCGGGTGGTCCGACACTGGGGTGGCCAATCGACGAATTATTCAGAATTCAGCTTTGCACAACTCGTATGTAATTTGATATGTTTTAGTCCTCTCTGCATTAAAAAATTATATCTTTGTTATTTGTATAATTATATTTTCATCAAAACGTTAATGAGTTAATATTAGAAACTTTAGACATGTTAAGTCATTGTATTTTACAATCATCAATTATTATTTAGATATTTCTTTAAAATTTTAATTTAACCTTTATGTTTAATACATAACAGCTATTATTGTCTTGGCAACAGCAATGGAAACAGATCTGCGGTATTTAACAACCGGCTGTAAGCAAATTTTGCCTTCTGGTTGGAATGACATTCTGCCACATTAATATTTATTGCATGGCCATTCAACAGTTTCAATTGACAATCACAAAAATAACATATAATGACAAAAATACTTGCTTATCGTGACGGTGTATTAACGTAATTTTCACATTAGATATTCTATGACTAAAAAAGATCATGCCCACGTCTCAGTTCTGAGTCATCAATTAACATAAAAATGTAAATTTTATAGATATTATTTTTTTAAAAAGTGGTGTGACATCTTTTATCTACGTATTTACTTATTTTAGCTGTGAGGCCATTTTTTATTCTATCAAGTAAATGTTACCAGTGTTGTGATTTGTATATACATATGCTTTACTTCTAATAATTGTATCGTACCGTACCTTAGTCTCTGTATGACTTCTGAGCTTCTGACAAACCCTATGAACCACAAAATAATACTGTTACCACAGATAATGCAATAGTGTACTAGAACTGACGTATTTATAAAACTCTTTCAATGTGAAGCATAAAGCTCAAGCAGCGATAGCTGTAAGTACTTCGTAGCAGGTTGGGAATTATAAAACTTGATATAATAGTTTTACGTTCCTATTTCTTACGAATCAGTTGAGTCCTGTCGATTGGTATATATATGTGAATAAATTATGCGGCAAAAGCAGTCTTCTATCAGTATTGAGGTCGATGTCAGAGGGCAGCTGATTATGTTACCCCGCGGTGTTTACAGAGAGAGCTGTTTTAACGGCGCCGACACCTCTCTGATCTTGCCGAACGACAAACGGTATCAATTAAGAGAAATCGATTATCGTATATTTATGTTAATAAGAATTTTCTACCGTGCCGTTTTCAGACGAACCGTTATTGATCGCAATAGTTTATTCATTTAAGGCAGAATTTTAATAAGTTTAATATACATTTGTAGATACCCAGACATCAACACATTTGCCTTTCTTGTTACTTGTAGGTGTAAGAAATGCAAAGAAATGCATATACCACTGAACATAAAATGAGTCAACGACAGATCTTGGACACGTATTATTGAATAATAATTTTGCTTATAAAAGCTTATTTAGGTCTGTGAGCGGTCAGTGACG
>NW_013527359.1:2725189-2729216 GCF_000836215.1 Papilio polytes | reverse complement strand
GCATCTTGAGGTCTAAAGCTTGCTTAACCGTATACATTAATGTTGTATTACAATTTTATTTGCAATTGATTTACATTTAGATATGAGGAAAAAGGTATAAATAGCCACCTAATATTTTAAAACTTCGAAAGATCACACGCTATAGGAATATGAAATGCATATGAAGCACCGCAACAAGCCCAGAAGAAGAATGAAGTCAGCAAACGTTGAGATATCGGGTATCAGACAACGACCAAACAGCTGAAACCCTATGCACAATTGTTTCACTGAGCATTAGCTATACTTTGCATTGTAAACGTGCTAGTTGCTCACTAAGACACATATACGGCTTCTGGATGTATCCCTTGTGAAGCAAAGGCAAAGACAAATTTACATTCAAATTAGAGAAGTTATTTACCTAATTTACTCAATTATTATCTTTCTTTATCTGTAACCTGTATTGTAAGTGTAAATTTAAAAAAACTATAACTCCAGCTTTGTTCACTTGATTTCCAAGTTTTTCTAAATAGTGCTGTGGACGTTTCTTTTATGTACGATTATACAATGTTTGTATGTCAACGTTTATCCATAAGCTACATCAAAAGACTGTCCTTTCCGGCCGATGTGTATACAAAAATTGCTTTAAAGAATTTCTGGAAGAGACAAACACACCGCGGTTAATTATTATCTGTTTGCGCTGAGGAAACACGCTTGTTTGAAGGGGCCCATCTAACTTAATACCCTTTTGTTCTCACAGTTATCTCTACGAATGTGAAGCGAGAAATCTCGGATTTGGTTTCACAAATCATTGTATAAAATCCAAATTAAAATTAAGAACGTTAAATATCTTAGACATACTCATCTTCAGACGCACTCATTTTACATTAAATCTGTTGTTCGCAAATAAAGGGAAGTAGTCTCGTCGCCATAGTTTATAATGTTACAGGTTTTTATGTTGAAAAGAATAACTGGCATTTGTCCCATTCATGACTGTCGTTTAACAATAAAGCAATAGTGTAAACAATATGCTTAGCGAAACGTAAGCCGTCACTACGAATGAATGAATCAATAAGAGAAAAGAAGTACCACTAGTCTTTGATCCAGTGAAACGTATTTTACGTAAATAGTTTGCTATTCTTAACTTGATTGAAATATATTTACCGCCCTTCTCAAACGTACTTCAGAAATCTTAACTAGTTATTCGATTTGTCTTTTGATAAGTCGCCATAAATTGCTTCATTTGGTAATACAACGGTATGGGAAGACATTAAAAAGTTTCTGGCTTGAGTAATGTTATTTTACTATGACCAGGTAAAATAAATCCCTTTGATCTGTCAAGAATATCATCCAGAATGATTCTATGCTTAGAAAATTGTCGACCTGCCAATTGTTACTTACAAATGTATTTCTACTCACAGGATATATTAAACACTTGAAGTCACTTTACTAAAATAGCGGTCGCCGAGGCACGTGAGGTGTTGACGCCTTTGAGTCACAAGATGTTGGCGAGGCACAGAGAATAGATCAAGATCATCAGCGAGCCCGGTCCCACTCTAATGATCTCACCGTGACGAAAGCTGTTTGAAACTTAAGTCCTGGTGCTCAATAAGGTTTCTGGAAGAAAAAAAAAACTAAATACATAGTATTTATTATTTAAGGAAAAATCAATAGCGTGTTTTGTTTTAACACACAAACCATTTTATTTAAATCGAGACATCCTGACAGTATTTGTCTATTTGTAAATAATGTCTATGCTTTACCTACATAAGAGAGACTGCCCGCGCTGTTAAAGTAAAAATAGAGCGGTACCTAGAGATTTAATGGGCCGCGTCGAATGTTGCCATGTCTTTTGTGCCAAAAGCGTTCGTGACATCATGGCTGGTGCAACATCTTCTGCTTTATGGAGCATCGCGCCGTCCGGTGTAGCGTCGTAAACCGAGCCGCAAACGAACTGCACATGCCACATGCATTACAACACTCTCAGGGCTGCACCATCATTATGAGACATAACTTAGCTTATTTACTGTAATTTCTGACTACAATCTTAAATTAACTTGGGAAAAAGCTTTCAGCTTTAATCTTTTCATTGATCTAACTTTCATTTTAAAAGACACATCTAGAATAGACTATTTTTTTTAGATAATTTGAAGTTAATCAATAATCGTTTTCTGAGGTTTACATATAATACAGTTATCAACAAAAACCTTGCAATTCACAAAAGGTGACCTAATTTATCCTCATGAATATAACGTTACAAACAAAAACAAAATTAATGCAAATAAATGATAACTAAAACTGTGCGCGACAAAACATATCGTCGTTTACCATTAAAAAAAGTTACAAAAGTCAACACGTGTCTGTGTAGTGTATACAGTCGCGTTGGCTATTGCTTTGCTTTCCAGACTGCTCGACGCCCCAAACCACACATAAAGTTGCGCGCTACCCAATGCAGTTATTCCAGTAACATTTAAATTTATTATCTGTGTCGCACCACTCATGCCAACATCCTTTAGCTAACAGAAAAAAATATATATATACTTAAATGTTTGTAATCCTGTAGTCTTGCGCCTATAAGCTTATGACTGAAATCTTTAAAAATATTAAAATCTGCGCTGTTCTAAATATATCCTTTTATGTCTTTTGTCAAAACTTCTCAAATGAAAACAAGTAAGTACCGGTTTTGATTCGCCAAAATAGCGAAGTGACATCTGTCCATAGCATATTCACATCTGCACATGCGTCACGTAACTTTAAAAGACAGAGGAGGTGACGCACAGAATTAAGATTACCTACCTATTCTCCTTCATTTCCCCTTCCCATACTTTCCTTGTACGAAAAGAGTGGATGGGTTCCACTTCACTGCAGTCTTCTGTGTGTTATTTTTTGGTTTTGCGTCGAGCTTACCAGCCCATTCGTGCAACGAAAGATGTTATTGCTTGCTTTATTACTGTTAATTAATAGTTGGCAAACGATTCTACTTGGTTAAGCTCAAAAGGCAATATCGATTGCATTTTTAGAACCGTTTCCTAAATTTTAAAACGTTTAGTTATTATTTACAACTTTGACAACATTTTGGACGCAACAAGTTCTTGTCGGCAATAGAATGTTCATCAAAATCTTTGTATAATCAACGTACAAAGTTTGGATCTGTTTATTTGATTCTATTCTTTCTCTTCATTATTATCTGGCGTTCTTATTTTTAAAATAATACAAACCTAATGTCAAACTTTTTTTATTTATGTATAGTAAGCAATATTTTATTGCCATATTCTGATCTATTATTCTACTAATCGGAGTATACTCGTAAATCAAGCAGTAACATTATTGCAAAAGCTTTAGGCCTTATGGATGCCTGACTATGAGTAGGATATCTAAGTGCAATTTAAATTGCTATAGATTTCTTATAGGCTTTTAGAGCTACTTGTTTAAACTAAATACGACATACTCACTTCAGGAACAGAAGTGAATCATGAAGCATTCAATTCCCTCTTTCTACGGCTTCCGTTTAAGAAATGTATAAAAGTTAACATGACCTTAACAATGCCTCTACAATCTAGCGAAGCGTTGGATTTGCCGTGTTATCAAGCTAATTTCTTTTTTTACTATTAATTTAACAGTATTTTCTGTACTGCTAAGATGCTGAATGAAGGAAAAATTATATAAAGGAATAGTACGGAAGAGATTGGGATTGGAACAGGTAGAAATGGCAACGGGGCGCCGGCGCTACCTGCCGTGCCCGTGCCGACGGTACTCGGGCGCCGCCATACAAAACACAGTTTAGTAAACAACTCTCTTTATTAATATATAATAATAATTATTAGAATATTTAATCTTCATAAATGTAGGTCTGTTTCATAAATCCCACATATAAAAATACAATCTTACTCTTATACTTATGCACAAAAATAGGCCGTCGTCCGGCAGCGACGGTATATGTAATGCACTATGGCGGCGTGAATATTAAGGCACGTCGGTCAAGGGCTACGCCCCAGGCGGCGCCAGGCGGGCGTCGGCGACTAGATCACAGGAGCAGCGGGGCCCGGCCCCG
>NW_013527359.1:2714662-2723441 GCF_000836215.1 Papilio polytes | reverse complement strand
GCTCCGCGTGCGCCCTCCACAAAGAGCTCAACGGATACGGCCTAGCGGGGCGGTTAGGATGTTTCGGTCCGCACTGATAGCTTAGCGCCATCGCCGTTTCGAGGAAAGTTGTTTATTTTTTGTGTGAGCGACGGCCGCCTGCCGCGCTCGCCTCGCGTCCGGCGACCGTGAAAACAGCGATCTGACTCCCCCTCCCCTTGTGCACCTTTTATAAAATTCATTAAATTGACGCGTCATTCTATAATAACATACGAATTTTAATATGTAATTATAAAACTCTAATATTATAAATTCTTTAATGATTTTTTATACACTTTAAAACCCAAATTGCCGCCAGTAATAATAATGTCATTTATCATTTATTGTCATTACCTCTTAAAGTTGTCAATTACCATTTTCCAGGATCATCTATACTAGGAATAGGAATATGCATTTCACTTCAAAGCCAAAGTTTAAATATTACCATTAACTAATGTATAAACAGAAAACGTAAGAAAATGGAATTTTCCTTTACTATTACTGGGAATTCAAGAGTACAAAACCCGTTGCTAATTATTTAGAAGAGAATCGTTGGTACACATCCAAGTGACCGGGGCGAACGGGATGTGTGCGGGTGTCCTAGCCCCTGGCAACATCTCTGAAACACTTGGGCCCTTATCTGATCTACGTAATGTTTTTGGCTGAAATATACCTCGGTTTTCGAGACATTGGAGTCAATCCAAAAATATGTATAAATATAAAGTTGACATAATACATCTGTCTATACATACTAAAATTATAATCATTAACTTTGTCAAGTTACTCCGTATTTATTATTTTTTGTGTAATTGCAGACTTTCCAATCTTATAAAACTTTAAAGGTCAATTACACTTGATTACCTTGCATTTGTTTACATATATGTTTAGAGTAATAGTGCTAAAAATATGTTTTAAGTAATTACGCTAGAAATACGTTTTTTCAAAGGACCTTGTATTATATACAGGGTACCTTTTATTCCATAGGATATCTTCATCCCCGACATACAGTTATTGTGGAATTGACACAATGATTTTTTTTAATTAACATTTTGTTTTTTTGCACAAAAAAAAACATTTTTACCATTTGTCTGTTATAATTTTAATTCTTTAGGTTATTAGATGTCAAGATTAATAAACCGACCAAGTGGCTGGTAGCCGATGTTGAGAGGGCAGCTGCGATAAAGTGACAAGCAAGGTCGCAGTACCCAGTAATTTAAATCGACATGACATCATGGTGTTTGGAAAATATTCCATCCACACTGAAGTTTTTGTACGCAACATTGTGGTGGCGATGATTGATGATGCAACAACACAGAGACAACTAATCATATAAATGTAAGTATTTCCAAGAAATAGAACGGCAAGCAAACAATGATTGCTTTGTGGCGAATGGTCATTATTCATTGCTGCAAATGACTCGGCTGGTTTTATCTATGCAAACATTTACTTACAGCTAATTGGTAAATAATCATGTCGGGAATAAGTTTTTATTAAATGCTAGCTTACGCCCGCGACTCCGTCCTCGTGGAATTAAATAAAATGTATCTATGTTTTCTTCCAGACTATCCTGTACGTCAATGTAAAATTGCAGATCTGTTCAGCCGTTTAGGCTACAAACTCTAACAAACATCCATCCGTCCATCTAAACTTTCGCATGAGTAAAAAATACTTCTTTCATCCTTAGTGATTGTCTCAGTTAAAAAAAATACGTTGGTTTTATTCGATGTTTGTAATTATCAGCGGTAAGTTTGGTATTTCTTCTTATAGCCGCATTGTAGGCAAGCTAAAGTTCAATATGCTTGTTATTGCCAGCAGTTTCATTTGATCAAGCTGCCTGTTGATACCTAGGCCGTATGTGCCGCGTCCCTCGTCCGACAGACAAACGGCCGCCGCTCGTAAAATGAACTAATAAGTTCAACAGACACATCGACGCCGCGGCTCGCTCGCCATACCAATGACGCCCGTTGCTATAACCAAACGACCTAACGGACAAGCGAACCGCGATAATGCACCTTAAAGCTTCGAAATAGGAACCAATGTTAATCAACCACCTGTAAACCATAAAACACTTAAGTCCTAACGATATTTCTACATCTATAACGACATGAAACAATTTAAACACGCAGTAATATGATACGTATCTGCATTCGATAAGGTTTAAAATAGTTTGAGTTTATGTTGTAGCAACAAGGCTAGTGTGAAGCACACGTGCGTTTCAAACGTCACCCAAATGGGGACCAGTTCCAGTCCGAACACAGTGGTATATCTTTCAACTTTCGAGATCATTGAGTTCGATAATGGGGTTTCTGTTACCTAATGAGGATTTGAGAGTCTTCGTTTGTTCGAAATGCTTAATATGCCTGCGGATTACTGAATAACATCTACATATACCATATATGTTTCAGTTTAACAATTTTCGATTTAAACTTTTACATAAATGTAACAGGAAAACAAGCAGAAGTAGTTATGCTAATTAGACCAGAGAAATATTAAAACTCCGATGACGTAATTGATACTAAAACTTTCTAGGTAAACACTCGATGTATATTTGCGTTGGCTATGTTTATTCTAGAATTGTATAAATTGATGACGTTCCAATACATGCGACACCGGAAGTCGGCTCTTTACAAAGCAAAACCAAGTGAAAAAAAACAAGCGTAAGCTTATTGTTTATGGTATTAATATCTTCACGCCACAACCACAGTCAAACAATACGACACATTCAAAGTGCGCTGCCGCCATTACACAGTTTTGAGCCTTAATGACAGGCGCCACAGATGTGTATTGTCATTGTTTTACTAAAAAAGTGTAGTTAAAAAATTGATCATTACTAGATAACGACGAAATTTAAATAGAGAATCTTTCTCATTCAAGAGTGGCCACGTACAAAATTGAAGCCTTTAAAAGTGTAAACTTTTCGAAACTTCGTAAAACTTTTTTAGTTACGATTGTTATTATAATTGTATATATTTGATTGAAATTAAAAGGAAGTACCGATTACTTTGGTGAGATTGTGAATTTATAAGATAATTTGTAGCCGTGTTGATACTTGATATGGTACCAAATCCTCGAAAACGCGAGAAGTCCGGTCATTGGCAACCGGTTTCTGGCCATTACGTCTTGACCGGTAGGGTCTCTCCAATTTTTACCAGAAAAAAGACAGCTGTCGAATTTGTGTTTTTAGTTTTGTCTACGTGTAATATCATAATACAAACAATAAATTTTGAAATATATCATAATGCGGACAACTTTTAAAAGAATTAAAAAGTAAAACTTGTCATGCAGCTTCTTTTCCTCGAAGCAGAGCGTCGATAAAAAAGATTCCGTCTATCGTAGCCACAAATGAAAATATGGAAAAAGCGAATTGCAAAACAAACTCATTTTAATGAAATAATAAACTTGAGGATAAGCTAAAATATGGAATTTGATATTTTTCCGGAAGTATCCCTAAAATTATTTGATTTCTGGTCACCCGTTGCCACCTCGCTCATACCTGTCCCCATGAACCTCGCCTCATTCACGACGAATTAAGCTTTCTACGACGCAGAAAGGAAAAATCACCAAACATATTTACACTTAAATTGATGGCGCGAAATGTCAAGGATAAAATAACTTAAATTTGACTCACGGATCAGGAGACGAAGTCGTTCGCGAACATTATTATTACGATGTGATAAATATATCTGTTTTGCATACATTCTAGATATAATACGAACACAAAATGTTTCTGTAATTTTGTTATACGCAGCATAACTTTACCAGATGTTACAAAACTGCGTTATCTTGATTAAACGTTACTGTTAAAGGTTATTCACCGCAAATTGAGAAGTATCATGTGTCATTTTTAACCTACGAGGCGACATAGATAATTAATTTTATAAATTGAATGGAAGTTATCGAAAATGTAAGATAACTTCAAAGACTAAAGATAAAGGAAGACTTTCAAATAGTAATTAAATTATCTTGTTTCTGTCAATATAACAATTTATTTGCTGACATAAGTATTTGTTAACCAAGAGTTACCTATATGATGAACTATATGTAGGTCGCATAACAAAACATGGCTAGAAAATTAACCGTTATTTTAAATACATACTTTGACCGAAGTATAATTAACTGAATTAATAAGATACAAAGTACAGGTTGCATTAAATTTTTCCTTATCTAAATTAAATTAATTCGTAACTGCTGAGCAAACTTGTCTTTGGTAGTCAGTAATAAAGGAGACTGATTAAGTGAATTTTGTGTAATATTTTACTGTGGTACTATTTTAATACTAATATTACATATTACACAAGTCAATATGTAAACTCAAGACCACACATGCCAAGACCTCTAGGTAACATAAGCTTGCCCTGCATAGATCAAATCAAAAACTAATGAATATTGACGCTAACACGGTGAGGTATCAATTACGTCGTGTCGTGATATCTCTTATGGTAAGTTTCATTCAAGGCATATTCGTAAGAAAATATTAGATAACTTCGTTTAAAATATTTAGTTCAGCGAGCGCTGAGCGGCGAGTTGTTGTGGCGCCTCACAGTATTGAGGTCAAAGAATCAATCACCCCATCTCGTTGCGTGGGCGACGTTGTAACAACTAATGAACTAAAAGAACGTCGATTTGTAACATAAAGCAAGCCTGTGTAAACAAAATATGAATAGTTTAAAAACACTTACATATCTCGTGGATAATACTTCTATTTCTGATTTTTGGTAACGCAAAATCACAATGCATAATTGCGTATTTCATACCTTCTTTATGTCAAAATATAATGTAGGTACTGAGCAATAAAAAGTTGTTCAAAATAAACGACGTGACGACGTAATAAGATATGTTTTACATATTGACAAGCGGTGATCCGCGGAACGACTTCGCCCGGTTACATCATCGCCGAATATAAATGATATTATGTATGTATTATTATTTTCTTTAGCATTACATATCGTTTCTTTGCTACCGAATCGATCGCACTATTAAATTGATCTTGTGAAGTTACTAGTGTAATTTTATTATGAAAAGCTAAGAGTTAACTTTTATATTAAAAATAGAATCGTCATTTTGGCAAATGAGAGTTAGGTTATAAGTAATCCAAATATTATACAATGTCTACTGTGTATGTCCTTGACACCAAATGCTCACGTGTTAGTGTTACCTTTACTTGTGATATATACCATATCTAAATATTCCATTCCTTTCAACAATGAATTATAAATGATGATATCAAGATGCTATCAATGATAATTAGTATGTGGAATTTCTGATTGGAACTGATAACATTTAAAATGATTCAAATAAAAAAATAAACTAAGATTTACAAACAGAAATCAAACTAAAACGTTTCGCCGATGTAATGTAAGATCGTAGGTACTGCAAGTCAAATGGGATATGGAATAAAAATGGCATTGAACGCCCCGGCTGCGCTAGGGTTCGTTGATCGCTTGTATCCTACCTACGTTTTATGAATAAATAATACGATGCGAACGGTTGCACAAATACGTTGTGTGCAATATCAGTAGTATCGCTGATTCGGTATCTCGGAGCAACGGGCTGGGCGCCTACGTGCGCTCGCGCGCGTTGCCATACCTGCTCTATCTATGTACTTGCTGCTATACCTATGGAAAAACTATAATCGAAGCTAATTAGATAACTGACAATTCAATTGTTTTATCAATTGTCCAACTGATAATTGATTTGCGTTCTGAAGAACGCTTTGTTGTAAAATAAAGGCAGAGTTCTGTTTTTGCTACGAGTAGGTATCTACCAATACACGCTACGACCCTATAAAGAGGCTGTCTGGAATATTATGTACCTATCTACTGAAAGGACATTCATATAACTGTAACTAGCGTAATTAACTTAAACACTCAGAGCCACTGATCCCGCCAGGATGGCGAGCTATTCCAATACATGTGAATGACATTGACAGCTGTTGGATAGGGATGGGACGTATATGCCAATAATCTAGTGTTGCGCCAATTCTCCAGCGCAGTAGTGATTTTCTTCTTAACATTACTTCGTAATCTATAGGAGATCAATTTATGTTAAATTTTTAAATCGTATGTTAGCAATTTTATCCTTTCGAACTGACGCTGAGGGTTACAAAAATATATTGTCATAATTTTAGGAACAGATGATAAATACAAACACTACCGATAAATAATCTTAAGCCAAGTAGTAGTGCAAATCTTAGTGCATTCTATTATGAAGGACACAGTATCTAGTGAATTGATTATGCTAAAGAGACGTAACATGTAGTAGAATGTAACTTCTATTTGCTGTCACAATGTGACCATTGTATGGTTTAGGACTGTTCCAGATGTTTCTTAACATAAAATCAGGCAAAGTTTAATTGCGAAGACCCCAAGTAATGTAGGTAACTATTTACCAAGTCGCTTCAGATGATAAATATACATTAACATGAAGTAAAAAACGTTATAGAATTTCCAGAGTTGTAAAATAGTTTTTTAAAGACGTTAATCATCAATGTTCTGTATAATAGAAATATTTCCCAGTGCTTCTTGGTATTGAAGTACTTGTAGCACTGTAATAATTGTAGGGATAAAAAACAATGATGGTCATATTAGGAGTGGAAAAATCTATGCGGCTGCATAATGATGTTACATGAGTTGATCGATGATGCGCGGGCGGCGCGGCGCGGCGTGAGTGATTCAGATGAACGGACACGGTGTTGCTAGCTTGCTATTATTGCTTCTCTGTAGCAGGAAAAACAAATAATCATAATTACTTTAACTGTAACTTTTTATTGTCATTTAATTCTTCGATATAAGTATAGGTGAAAGAGGTTATATGATTAAGAAGGGAGTAACTTGAGATATGACGACTGATAGAGATGTATAGAAGAGTACATTCAGTAAGTAAAGGGATAGCAGATATTGTAGCTAAAACGAGAGTGTTTCTATATCATTAATGTGAAACTGGGTTATAACCCAGAGTTGACACAATAGGTCACCGCTGTCATTATCTCGTGACACTCCTCGCACGCAAATCATGGCCAAACCAAACCACATACAGAACACCGCAAATATATTGTGTACTATTACCATATCATTGCTGTTTTATTTAATCATTTGGTTAATTACTTTAAACATAGAATTACAAATTAAGTAAGGTACCAACGAGAACTGGTAATGAACCGAGTTTTTTAATGAAATTAATATTACAAATTAATCCATCAAGGCTGAGTAGCATATTATCAATCACTTTCTAAGAATTTCTATACCATTTAGGTCTTTGTTATGTTTTCATAGTTATTCAATTGTTTTGGTAAGCGTCTGGTAAATATTGTCTATTCACAAATCATTTTATACGATCCTGTCAACGGATATTCAGTTGACATTTAGATAGACTTGTTTACATAAACCGCAAAAGGGGCACTCGAGGACTTTACTATTGATAAACCCTACAATTACTCAATTAACAAGAAATCTATGTACACATATATTAAAAATCTATTGATCGCATTAGTTTGCTATAAATATGCCTACTGCAATATGTAGCCTATATATTTGTGTTATGAGATAAAAATATTTATAGGCGTGTGCATACCAGATTTTTGTATTTATTCCAATAACGGTTTACTTTTTAGTCAGTTTGAAGAAGATATTTTAGATAAGTAGGTATTTGATGGTAGTAGTTATCAATCTATGTTTGTAATGAATGATTCCCACACAAGTGACTAGTGCTAGTGTTGGCGGTTGTGGGCAGAAAGTAGATACTGGATGGGTGTGGAGTGCGGGCAACGGGCAACGGTACATTGTGCAACGCACAGGTAGGCGGGGGGCGCGCGGCGCGGCGGGCCGGTGGCGCCTGGCCAACGGACCATGGCCGTTTATTTGTAACTCGCGCATTCGCACTACGTAAATATAGACACACAAAATGATCAAACAAGATCTCTCGTCACTACAGAATAAGTGTCTTAATTATTGTCGAGATATTTGATAAATGTTTAACATTTACCGATAATAAAAACGTTAAACATATTTTAAAACTTTACTGTTGGACATTAATTAGGAGGTCTACATGATTCAGAATGTTATTTAGAAACATTGAAATATTACATTTCAAATTATTTAATATCAAATAGAGTATATTAATTCACCTTTGCATGTTGCATATCGCTCGAGGAGAAATTGTATTTTACTGATAAACATACCTGTTCCAAATTTCATTGCACGCAGATAAAACCAATACAAGTTGAAAGAAAAACAATTCCACATATCTCAAGGACAATGAATCAAGATAACATTGCGGACATAAACCTTCGCATTCTATTCAATCTAATCTTATCGAAATTACCTTCTGAATGCAACCCGAACCGTCATCGTTTACGCAAATCGCTTACAAAGTTGGTACCTACACAGAGATTGGTGCGGCCATTGTGAGGCATGTGAGGCCCTGCGTCATGGCCCCACCGACACCGACACCGACACCGACGCTCAGGCGGATGTAGATAACATAACGCCACGTTGACATCACCCGAATACCGATGCGATGCACACTCAAACACAGCGCTTTCCACGTACCTATACCTACCACTGCCACTCCAGATAACGTGGGAATATTCCGATTTACGCAATTGACAAACAAAATTATAGATTAAATGTGTCAATAATAATTACCATTATTCCCGGATACAATGACTTTTGAATTACATATTAGTGAGAATTAATTAGTTGTTATTAGTTACGAAGTTAAAATCGACAGTATGTTTCATCATGATCTTTTATTTAAGATTTAT
>NW_013527359.1:2697722-2714164 GCF_000836215.1 Papilio polytes | reverse complement strand
AACCGTTTGCCGAGGCCCACTTCATAATGAGTAGGTGAGAAGGTATCTACACGATGTCGGAACAGGTTGTGATTTTATTTATAACTTAGGTAGGTCCATTCGAAACATCGACAAAAAATAAGGTGCCAATAAAAGGACGGAAACCCATTGTTCGCCGTCATTCTGGTATTAGGAATTTTGTCGAAAAAAATTGAGGGACTCTGCTATAGAATTGGACGGCGAGGAATACAATGAGCCCTTTGTGTGCGCAGGCGCCGAACAGTCTGGCGGCGCGGGCGCCCGACCCGAGCCGCGCCGCTGCCGCCGCTGCGTCTGGCGCGCGAGCCGACGCGAGCTCCGCGCCGACCGACATTCAATTTTAAACATTTTGAAGAATCGTTTTATCCTGACATGAATAAGTTTTACGTTTTTGTAGAGGTTTGTAAATACATTAAGTGCCTTTTTCATTTAAACTCGTATTTGTCGCGTATTTAAGGTGGTAACAAGGCGTTTGTGGCGTTGTTTGAATACACTTGTAGTCAGTGTGGCAACCGCCACGGACGCCTTCGTAAACAACGTAAATTACGAAATTAACCCGCTGCCAATGCAAAAGCAACAGGGTTGACTGCCACTGTCTACGATCAAAGCGATCGCCCTCGCACTATTAGATTTTTGTTACATAAACGCGGTCTCATTGGCGTTTATTCTGTGCGCGTTATTCTAGAATTTAAATGAGTGTACAATTTTGCAATACAAAGACAAACAGCCTAGGTATTTGTGTCCTTTTGCTTACGATTGAGAAACGCTGATACGACTTTGTTTGTTATACGAGTGATTATATCGCGTTATACCTACTCCGCTAGTCGGGCTCGGGTAAGCGTCGAGTCGTAGTTAACTGAGGTACTTATTAGTCACACATCACGCCACCTCGTCGACAGAGTGAACGTTGTAGGTATATATAACACTTGTATAATTATAAGTAGGTATGCTTGTACGGCGATGACGAAGCGAGCAGCTCTGCATTCCACGTGGTTCCCGCTTCCTTTGATAAGGACATGAATGTTGTTTTCTTGTCGCCGTCTCATACTTATATTGTTACATAAATGGAATAACAAATATTTTGTAAGCAACATTTTATGGCAAATTTTTAAGATTGTTCGACCATTGAGGTAGACATGTTTTTTATTCTTTTGTCTCTATTACCACAGACTACCTACCTATTGGAATATTTTTATTGACTTTAATTAATCATTGATTTTATTTCAGCATAGGCACTTTGTTCATTTGAGGACATTAAAGTCGTTTTAGTCAAGTTATTTATACCAAATGTCAAAATTCAATAGAACAAAAGTGGTAATTTCGTCGGCTTACATTATTGATGCACAGTAAAATCTAAGAGAGTAATTCTGTAATAATACAAACAATCACAGCACTTGTTTATCTGTTATGTTCAGCTTGTAAATTCGCGGAATGTAACTTGATATCAGTTTGTCCGCAAATGATATTTTATCCTCGACTCCTGCAACTTGTTTACGGCATCGCTTATTGCATTTACCGGACGATTGTTGTCTTTCCTTGTCAAGTGTGTGTGTTGATGCAATAATGGATTAATTTTCATCGTGTAAACTAAGTTCTTTTACCAATATGGCGATGCGTATATATTTTGAGAGCGTTGATAACTTATTTTCGTAATCTGTTATAAAATTGATGACTAGCGCCATCTATTATTGCTTTAATGGAAACAAAGGATCTCCATGTAGTATTGTAGAGAAATTATTGTAATTATTATATGAAATGATATCGTACACAAAGTTGTATTTTGATAAATGAAGAATTAGAATTTAATTATATAATAACTGCAGTTTGTATCCGTATATATGTATATAGCCAGATAAAATTAGCATTACAATCCGTAATGCATATATTTATGATCGTAGGTGTTTCGTGTTATTGTAAAGCTAATTGGCTTACGGAGTAAAACTGTACCGATGCCATTTACGGCAAGTTGTCGAGAATCTAGTCCCCGCAGCGGCGGCGACCGCTTTCATTGCATGCCGCCTTCACTTACGTCAAACGTAGTCCCTTCGGCTCTTGCTAAAGCGTTTAATACATTCTTGTAGCTTTGTAAAGAAACTTTAGTAAACTTTACTAAACCTAACTAGAATGCTTAATCACTAGGTCATCTCTTAAAATAAAGTTTAGAACTGATATAACTCTTTTCTGCTTGTATTGAGATGAATCATGTAAACTATAAATTCTGCAATAAAACTTACATGTAATGTATTGGTAGACGCTTCTATTACTTTATTCACCTTACAACTTTTTGTTTACTTCATTCTTAATGCTACGTTTCGTAATGCAGCCGCCCTGTGATAGTTGAAGTTTTAAAAATTCAGAAGAATATTGCTCTTGTTAATAAGTGTCAAAAACATAAGTGTCGAGCAGAAGCTATCGAGGGGAATGTATGTACAAAAAATTCACCGTCTTTTACTAATTGGGCATTTTGTAGCGTTGTGAGGTTCGAACCGCCTGTTACTAATTTGGCGGATGTCGCACGATTTCCGCTACAGAGAGCTTCGCTGTTTTTATACAACACGCAGCTTTACGCTACTTCCCAATTAGTTCGCCAAATGTGATTTGGAAAATATTCTTTTCGTGTTACATATTTCTGATATTATACTTTACGTGCAATAACTTTATTTTATAATAATGATTCAGACTGTATAAACTATGTTGTTAAGCGCCTGATACAATTTAAGTGCAATTGTTATCTAAAGAATTTAATTTATATAACAATTAAAATGCATTAATCGGTTATCACTTTTTAAAAGTAAATAAGCTGTAAGCCTAGCCATTGATCACCTGTATTTACTTACACTAGAGGCTTATAGTGCAACTATATTAACTTCTCTCACATTTAATACTGGCGCGTCCAAAATGTAAAACACATGTAACAAGAACATAATATCATGCGTGTGAAGAGGTATACCAGTATAGGTAGACATAGAAAAAGATGGGTGGGTTGCGAATAGGTGTGTAGGAATGATGACACATGATAGAGTTAAGTGGGGGACAATAACCTGCTGCGCCGACCCTTCAGAAGTAGGATAAGGGGCGAAGATGATGATCCCATTTTAACATGCATATCCATAACTCTATTTACAAATAATTTAAATTTTCAATAAACATGCTTCAATTATTCTAGGTTAAATTTGTATAATATCTATTACCTTAAAAATGAGTTTAATAAAACAAAAATTCTTATAATTAAAATCTTTAATAATTAATATTATACAACTCCCCAAACTTCCTCAAATGCTGTGCATAATTTTGCACAAGTTAATGCAGCTGATAGTGGATAATTACTTATTGATATAACTTCTTCAGAATAATCAGCTTCCACTTTGCCATGCGCCATTGCACCAATTACAAGTACAATTGGTTCCTCCTTTGGCACCAAGTCTCTACATGTTTGTACCATTTTGGAGCTGAAGGACATAGTTATTTTTCTTACTCCCACAGGTAAGTGTGATGTTATAGGATTCTTTATAACTTTTAATAATTTCATAGGTCCATCAGATGCTCTTATCGCAAATTTATGTAGAAGTTGAACTGAAATTTTAAATTAAATTAAATTGCAATATTACATTGTTATTTTATCAACAGTTAATTACTTTACAATTAATTTACCCATTAAACCAGCAAATCTTTTAAAAGTCCTTGGTATCCGAGTTTGTGGATTAATTTCAATGAGAACATTTTTTTCTGTGTGAATATAAACTTGCAACAAGCCAGCTCTGTTTAAAGGTGAGTCCATCAACATCAGTAATGATTGGTGTGTGATGTCCGGCCGGCACGATCCGGGATCTCTGTCGTTTCTACGCAATATTCCCGCATGATCATCACAGTTCAAAAGCTCAAAACTGTTACCATTCTAAAATATAAAGAATAATCTATAAAGTACATGCATTAAAGTTATGCAAACTATGACTAGAAAAGACTAAAATACAATAAATTACAGGTAAAATAAAGATGGAAACAAATACCGTACCTTCACAGTTTCAAGCTGAGCATTCTCTAGAATTACAATTAAACGCTTTTCTTGCTTTTTTATATGAGATGTTACTAAATGCTTAGGTATTGGGTCATACTCAAAGTCATCTTTGTTGGCTGCTAACTTTCTTTTCTTCCCCATTTTTGAGACTAATATACAGACCCTATTTACAAGGTCTAAGCTGGATAATTTGAAGATAAACTATGCGAAAATTGGTTTGAGTGAAACGACACTTTAACATTTAATCAACTATTTGAGAATGCTTACTAATTTCTTATAAAATAATTATTTTAAATCACAAATAAATATACCAAACAAAACGTTAATATCCCACGTGCCTCGATTTGACGTTGACAGTTGACATGTAGACATTTGTCAACACATCTTGCTCTTGCTTGCATTCGTTCATTATTTTTCCTATATCTTTATACTCTGGTCAAACATTATTTTACGTATATTTTTACATAAAACAGGTTTTTTTTTATAGAATCACAATAAAATGCTGGATTATTTTCTTGGATCTACTTTTACAAAGTGGAAAATCATATAATCTGAAAATGTCAATAATTTGTTTAATGACAAGTGAATAATCTTTAGCATCAGCTGTTTTAGGATTTGCAAAACATTGCAAAAATATTATTAATCCACACTATCTGAAGAAAAAACTCATACATAATATCTTAATCACTTTGGTGATATATTAGTACTATTATGGCAAATGATAGAGAGATTCTTCGTGAAATATGGGATGGCAAATTACCCATTTGTTTTCAATTGGACCAAGAAGAAATAATGGAAATACAACAACCAGACCCTTTTTATGTGATGGTTCCCAGACTTAGTTATTTTCCTTTAGTAACTGATAAAGTAAGCTGGCGTCCAATTTGTAGTTTAACTGTTTGATTAAATCAAATGTTCTATTTGTAATAAACAGCATCAGGTATTTATAAATATAATTATCATTTGGTCTTTCGTTTTCTACAGATGAAAAGGCACTTCCTTCGTTATATTTCTCAAGAAAATGCAGACAATGAAATGTGGCTTGATTATAATGGACAACCACTGAAGTGGCATTATCCAATTGGGTTCTTGTATGACCTTTATTGTGGCAGTGATTCTCAATTACCTTGGACATTGACTGTACATTTTACAAAATTTCCAGAGAGCATACTCCTCCGATGTCCCAATAAGTATGAGCTAAATTAATCACATCGTATGATAATTTTTTGTTAATTCAATATTTATGGGATATCTATGATTTGTTGCTACAATTTACTATCCACTGTTGGGATTACTTCATTTTTACCTTTAAAACTCACCTGTAAATATTTCTTGTTATTAGAGATGTTGTGGAAGCACACTTTATGTCAACAATCAAGGAAGCCGATGTGCTCAAACATAGAGGACAAGTGATGTCTACTATGCAGAAAAAAGACCACAATCAATTATGGCTTGGATTACAAAATGGTAAGCAAACAAGATATATTTCTTTAATATGTTAGTGTCAAAACACCTGTGGATTATATCAATAGCCTTTTGCGACTTTGTTCACATGAATATAATTAGAAACTTAAGTATTTGTCTATGTATGTGTCCTTCCAGACCATCATCTACATGACAGTCAATTTTCACAGAGATCCAATAAGCCTTTTGGATAAACCTCGATCCATCAATTAAAAATTTAGCTTTAATAATAATATGTAGAGGAATTGAATGTTTTAATGGTATAAATATGTTTGTTATTTAGATTAATGCATGCGTATTTTTCTTGTTTTAGATAAATTTGATCAATTTTGGGCAATCAACAGAAGGTTAATGGAATCACATGGAGAAAATGAAGGTTTTAAGCATGTTCCAATACGAGTTTACTCTGATGATGGCACATGTAATCAGCGTTTAGTAAGCCCAAAGAACAATGATGGCAGTAGGAAAGTTCTACATCAGTTAATATCCGAACTATTTCCAGATAAAATTGAAGGTATGCAACATTTTTATATTCTTTGGTTGAATCCTAATTGTCTATAAACTGGAGAAATACTTTTGAAACATTTTGTCTCATCTCAAAAAACGAAAGAAAAATGGGTGTTTCAAAACTCGAAATATCAAATTGTTGGTAATATATTTTAGAAATGACCAAAAATTTGTTTCAGTTAAGTTGAGGACACATGGAATAATGATTCCACTAGACACTCCACTGCAGTGGCTTTCGGAACATATGAGCTATCCTGATAATTTTCTTCACTTGTGTATTTGTTAAAAAACAAACATTGGAGATAGAGTTATTTGGAACTACTGCGATAAGAGGAATTTTAAATCTATGTGCAAGAAAGTGCTTAAATATAATTTTCGTATCGTTATAATCAGTAATGTCATGTGTAAATTTTTTACATTGCAAATATCCAAATGCCTTTAATATACTATTTTTTTCTTTGTGCTATTTTCTGAAAAAAAAAGTGTAAACGTAGACACTTATGTATGAAAATGCATTTAAAATCAGCAAAACCATTTGAGGCAAGAACACTCTTATTCCGAACTTCAGAGTTTATTTTTTTCATTTATGATACTTAAAAAAACTTACATAACTTATTACAAAAAAAAAGCATTTTGTGTTTGTAATTTGCAGAAAGTTAATATCAGTATTTATTAAAGAATTGGGTTAATAAAAAATAGATAATTGAAATTATTTTATTTCTTACAATGTTTACATTTAATTAAGTTAAATAAACTTTAGGAAAAGCTCTTGGGTGCACTTTGCAATATTTATTAAGTAAAAGCTGTAAATGTGAAAATTATATATTTACATTGAATACATTTTAGTTTAATAAATGATGAGTTTATACTTTCATTTCTAAAAATGGCAACATTTAAAAAAGCGTAAATATGTTTTCTAAGCTTAAATACAAAGGAACATATTTTTTTAATGTATTATTTTGTGTAATTTTATTTAGATTACAAACAATATAAGCATTCCCTTTAAAACTCTTACAAAAAACTAATATTACTTTCGCTTGTATAAGCTGGAATAAATATCTCGTAAATAAATAAATACAACTGTTTTTTTTACCTGTATTTAATAACCTATTATTTACAATTAAGAAAAGGGTACATAATGATTACAATGAACATCAAACATTTTTAACAATGTTTTCAAGTGTCATGTAAAATACTACAAACACAAAACTTAGGAAATAAAATAACATGATGATCTTAGTTCACAAATTAATATTTTTATAAACTTGTGTTGAAGGAATCACAGTATGAATATTAGAACGACAAAAACATATTAAATAAAATAACTGACACAGGAAATATTGTCTGAATATTCTAGATGTAGGTATAAAACTGTTATTTTTTAAGGAGTTTACATTTAATACAAATAAAAATAAAAAAAAAAAACAATCCGACTTAATTTTGCTAATCTTGTATAAAAACACATAACATTGAGAATATGGCCATTTTTACAAATTCCATTATATTAGTGGTATAATTAGGTGTTAATGTTAGGTACAAATAAAAAGATTACATCTTAACATTAGCTTTTAGCTGAGCTTTACCTTTTAGCTTAAAGCTATCATTTCTGTAAAACAATATCACAAAAGTGCTAACAAACACATAATTTTATAATTCATCTTTTGGTTTATATTTTTGTATCACATAAGGAATGTGTTTTACAAATCGTTTACAACCATTGTTTGCAAAAATGGGCTGGTCTTCACTTGGTCCATATGTTATAATTGATAGAGCATCTCTGAAATGATTAGGAAATAAATACAAAAATGAAATCAAACGCACAAGACACATATTTATGTTTATGAATAACATGAAAACAGCCAGTATTATATTAACATCAATTTTATTAGTTGGCTAGCCTTTGCCCGCAATTCGTCCGCGCGAAACAATAAGATAAGTAACCTATGCATATTTCCAGACTATGCTCTATATTTAAGCCAAACATCATCAAGATTTTAACATCCATCAATTGATATATTCGCATTTATAATATTAGTATAAGATATAATGATTGAATAACTTACGACATCATATCTTCAGTGGGCTGTAACACTCCAAGAGAACGGAACTCTGCTAATGCACACATTTCAACATGATGCTGTTCCAGGGGCAAGAATGGTATGTAGTGATCAATTAAGTGCTGAGCTATCGTAGATGACTTCTCAAAACCACCTAAATTACAAGAAAATTTTAACTAATTGAATTTTTATTATCAAAATAAATTTTTAGTTACATATCATATACTATTTTTATAATATATTTTATTTACCTGTATAATATGATGTACGCCTTATTATAGGTTCAAAATGGTGAAATTCCACCTCATTTCGTTTTATACCTTTATCATATAGCTCTAACAGATTTGTTGCTATTTGAGGTCCACCAATATTAGATATGAAAATGAATACACTATTTCTGCAATCACAATAACGAGAATAATACCTTATAATATACATTTTTTATATTTAACTCGACTCAACTATTTTAAACTAGTCCAGGTCATTCAGCCCACAATTTGATGACTTACAGCCTCACCCAGTCATTGAATAGTTACTTAAGCAATTCCTTAGTGTAAATTTCCTTTAGAAATCTACACTGAGTGGCTGTCATTAGTTAAGTTTTAATTTGTTAAGATTTACCTGTAATCAATTCCATCAACAGCATGATGATGGTCTAGCATTGGCTTTATGGTATCCAAAATAGATGGACACATGTCATGGATCTCATCAAATATAATTAAAGATGTGGGACATCTTCTAACTATTTGATTAATGGTTGACATCAAATTTTTCTAAAAATAATAAAAGAGGCTTGAGAAGATTTTCAATGTCCTGTATCACAGATGTTAAAAATATAAGATTTTGTATGATATAAAGCAGGTGTTGTACTAATTTGACTTACTTTAGATTTCTCCATATCATTGCAGTCAAAATCTTTCTTACCCATAAACATTTTTACAAAACTACTTTGCATGCCTTTAGCGTAGATTGCATCTGCTATCATAGAAGCAGCATAATTTTTCCCAACACCTGACCAGCCATGTAAACTTATAACAAGAGCTTTCTTGTTCTGCCGATTAACATCTTTTATAGATTCCTTATGAGCTACTAAAATATTGACTAACTCATTCACAAGTGGTTGTCCAAACATCTTTTGAGATAGGGACACTTTTAATCCTGTGAAAAAGGTGACGGACTTACAGCAACAAAATAGAACGACAATCATTTAGATATTGAAATGTAAACTTACTGCTTAAATTATATGGTACGTGTTTATCATTGCAACATTCCCAGAAACGACATACAGTATTATCCTCAATCGTATCCCAACTGAACCAACCGCCAAGTGCGACACTGCTGATAATACTTGCAGTTATAAGCTGAGTAACAACATAGTTGACATTTAATAGTAAAAATAATAAAACATAAAAAAGAAAGAATCTGAACTTGAAATAAAGCATTTTTATATTTGTACTATAAAAGTATTAAATACTTTAACTAATAAGTTGATAAAACTAAATTAACTTAAAAAACAGTATTTATCTTCGTATATCTTTATTATTTTAATTGAAAAGACTTTATTTTAAAAGCCCCATAACAATTTTAAAATTGACGTTGCGAGTTGCGAATAGGTTACCCTTCGGCAATGTCAAAGTCAACACCAAAGAGCATGTAAGTAAGAGACCTTTGTGAAGTTAGCCAACTCACTTTCTCACTTTTTTATACAAATCTTTTGAGAATCGTTAGAGAGGGTTTGATAGAAAACAATTTTCGTTTGAGAGTTACTACTTTCTTAGTAAAAGCAATTTCAATTTGTAGCGAGAAGTTGGCCTGAACAATTCATTTTTTAATTTTTTTTTTGCAAATCGCTAGAGAATCGTTAGAGAGAAATTGATAGGAAAGAAATATGTTATTTAATAAAAAAGAATGTGTTTTCTTCATTTTTATTTGGAAGCCTTTTAAGGTATAAAAGTACTTCCTTTACAATTTGCGTTTTCGTTTTCAAAAGGAAAGAATTTCCCTTTAATGCGGACATATTACCTTGCTGGTAACCCTAAATGCTCAGAGGCGCCATCCTGTCAATGTCAAAAAGGTTAGGCACTACAACGTTTTTTATTGTCACTTGTCAAGTCAAAATCATAGTCTTATTTAAATTATTTAAACTTTCGTGAGACATTTTATAATTATTTTACGGCTTACTCACGTCATACTTTAGCAAAAATAGTGTCTGAACAAATTGAATGAACCGACGAACGAAAAGATGTCAAAACAATTTAAAGTCGAATCAGGGATACAGTTACTGGCAAGACTTTTAAAAAAACCGGGAATTGAAAATTTTTATCCGATATTATTCGAAAATGGACCAAAGCAAGGAGATGTAGTTGAAATATTTAGCGATGCAAATGTCTCCAATCTCCTCTTCGATATAATATGTCAGTCGTTACTTCCTGTAGAATTAGGTGGTGTTGAAGCGGGAATTTTGATTTTTAGTACTGATGGCAACTTAGATATCGGAATTTTGTTAGAAACTTTTAAAAGTAAACTTATTAAATGTTTAAGGGAAAGTTCAACTTATTGTAATTTAAATTTAAGTAACATTGATACACTTTTTGCGGCTTCACTTCAGAAATTATTTCTTGTTGAATTGTTTGATGCAACAGAATTTTATGTAACCTTACAAAATTTAGAAAATATTTTACACAAAAATTGTAATATATCTTTTGTTATTTTTGACACCTTAACAGCATTTTATTGGTCTGAACAATGTTATAAAATATGCAAAATGGAATTGTACATTAAAACTTTGTTGAAAACTATAAGAAAAATAACAAAAGATTACAAAACCACTGTGTTATATACTAGACCTGGATATTTCCATTCATCTAAGGAGATAGAAAGATTAACACCTGAAGAAATAAATTATAGAATAGAAATTACACATATTAGTAATGCAACATTTGAAGTAGAAGTAAGAACAAATGAAAAACAAGTAAAACAACATTTCAATGTGTGTGATGGGTATATTCAATGGCACTAATTTTATAAAAACCTTGACATATGGCAGTGTTTTGTTACATATTAAACTGTGCACACTATTTTAAGATTTCATAGTAGATAATTGATATGTGAAGAGTGCATAAAGATTGTTAAGTATTAGTAGGAAATATGATGGATTTTTTTACAATAGTAATATTAGAATTATATGGTATAAAAATTAATTCTAGTTTATTTATACAATTGCTAATATCCTTATTAACTATGTAAAAATGGAATACATTATGAAATTATCACTTATATTGTCCTGAAGAAATATTCATAATTATTAAATATTAATACTGAAAGACCATGATTTCCAAATAATTAAAATAACTTATTACAATTATAAATATGATGGTGCAGATATTATCAGTCTTATTAGAAATCAATTATAAAATCTACATCATTAAGTAACCTAAGTACATAAATGCTACAAAACCATGACTAAAAAAATTGAGATTTTCCCACTTACTTATTGTATGGTAATATGAATAACCAGATTCTTGAACAGTAAATGATGCTTCAAACATCACTCCTAAATAAGCAAGGTGCATTATTGTTATCACTGAAAAAATTGTGTTTACCAAAACTGCTATGAAACTGTTTTTCTTATATCTATGTTCACATTGTTTTCCACATGGATTGGCTAAACAGCATACCTCCAATGCCGAAGCAACTTTATACCTAAAATTATACTCTACATAAGAAAATGATCCTATGCTAAGAAGAACAGCAGATAACTGGAAATTAAATCCATGTAAAAGTGAAGAGATTGCATAGGTTGTAAATATAGCAATAAATTGTCCATAAGGTTGGCAAGTTTTAAATATGTAATTTTTCAACCACTGATGCATAGGTATGTTCCAGAAAATAACAACCTGAACTAAAGATCTTGGTAACTCGATGAATAATGGTTTAGTAACTTCTATATCTAAATGACAATCATTTGTTAATCCAAAACCAGCACTTAACATTGACACAATTGACATACTAGATACAAAATAATGTGACATTCGAAACGCTTGGGCATCACGATATGACATCAACCACAAAGTAGTATCATCATCTATATACCAAGGAATAAAGCAATTTGATAAAATTAAAAAAACCATAGACTGCACAAGGTTTATAATAATCAATTTAATCCACCTGCGAGATAAAAATTTTACATCCAGATAAGATGAATATGTATGGAATTGTATCCATGGACCCAAAATACTGTTTGCCGGACAAAGTAAATATCCCCCAAACTCTACAGGATTCAATATGTCCTTGAACAAACCTCTGTCCAGTTCAATTGCTACAGATATAATTTTCATTGCTGCTATCATCTGTATGCCTCTTATTTGTTGCCACATTTTTGGGTTCACAACATACACTTCGCATAGTACTATAAATAATATTACCAAAAATGTGATGATAAAACCTCTCCATCTTTTTGTTAATAATGTTACAAAAGTAATGGCAAAATAAGCACCGGCTGTAAGTCCTAAAGTCCATATTATGGCTGATCCAACATTGTAGTATAGAAGAAAACTACCAATCAGCAGAGATAAACAATGGCGTCCATTATGTGGCAGAGAAAAACACTGAATTATTAAACGCAAAGTAAGATTTGCAATTATTAAATCTCTTGCAAATCGAAGACCTTCGTACAAAGTTGGTTCACCACATAACAGAAAATAACTCCATGTATTCTCAATATAATCTTCTTCATCCATATTAAACGGTTCGGATTACTTGCATTTTTTTTATTCTTGAACATCTAAAACATATAGTTCATTTTACCTCTTTACCTTCACCCGGTCAACAAATTAAAGTGTTTTGTTTTTATTTATGCTAAAATAATAATACAAACATATTTCCACTTTGTTATTTCATCAGTTATGTTGAATAATTGTATGTTTGTGAATACAGCAAAACATTAAGATCTGCGAGTTATTCTTTAATTATCATTTATTTTATTTATTAATTAGTAATTGTCTAGAATTTAAACTTCCAAAAATTATAAGCGATACGCTGAAACAAATATTTGGAAATTGTCAGCAAGGCATTACAGATTAAAAAGTTAAAGAAGAAAAAAAATATACTTGATTTTGCTTTGCGACTATGCGTACGTATGCAGTCTGTGGCCGTGTCAAATCAAGTGTAATGTTGTCTGTTGTCGTTATGTGTGCTAGAAAAATATTTTTAATCGATAATTTATAATTATCAATAAATATCTTGAGTACCTAAGGTATTACACTAGTTTTTATGCACTTCTTTCCAAAATAAGTGATTATATGAACGTTTCCTGTGTTTTACTTGCGTTTTTGACATTTCTCGGTAATAGCATTCCGCCATAGAATGCGAAAATAATCTAACCATTAGACAAAAGTGACTATTTTATGTAGCAAATGTGATTCCCTTATATGATTTGAAAGTGTTTTAAGTTATTGAGAGTACACAAGATGGCTAGTCCATCACCACAAAACAGTCCAATGCCGCCGCCGCAGGCTCCCAGTCCAATGGGACCGCCAACTCAAAGCCCTGCGCCGCCACAGTCACCGCATAGTCCTTATAATCCGCAACATATTAATGGACCACCTCCGTCGCATGCTGCGTCTCCAGGGCAACCACAAATACCTAATCATATGCCAGCCAATGCTCCACCTCACACAATTGCTTCGAGTGCCAATGGAGCTCCAAGTGGACCGCAACAACACCCGAGCATGTCTCCAGTCGGACACCAACTTCCACCGCACATGGTCGGGCCACACATACCTGGACCACCTGGCCATCCAGGATCACTTCCCCCTGGACCCAATGGTCATTCAAATATTCCTGCACCTTCACAACATGCCGCTATTCCTGGACAGGGGCCAGGTTATATGCAACATCAGCTAGGCCATATGCCTCCTGGTCAGGTATGTAACATGCATTTGTACCATTATATCATTGTAATAGAATTTAAAACCAATACATGCTTTACAATTTATTGCTGCGAAAAATCTTACTGTAAATTTCCCCAAAACTACAATAACCTAATAAGCTAACAAAAAATAGTACTTTAGAAATCTAAAAATGATTATACAAATGACATATTTTTTAACTTCAACTATCAATTTGTAACTGTTACTAAATAAGGGTCCATAAATATTCCTGGCCATTACTAAAGTTTCATTTAAGATAGTACTTAAATGTTGAGTGAGTATCTTCACATCTTGCAACTTAGGTAGAATGTTGTCTCCATTCTTTAAATAAACTGTATACACAATTGGTATGTTAAGCATCTTTTTTACCCAGTCTGCAACATTTCCTGATGAATTATCTAAAAGAGTAAAATTAAACTGCATAAAACTTATATAAAAATTGATTAAAAACATGATATTATCTCTGTCTCGTCAATGTCAATGAAAGGGCCCAATGACAATGTAAGACTAACTTTAATCCCTTTTCCTTCCTTCTTTTAAGGTAGGGAGGGTGTGGATTTGATGGTGGAGGAGACACATAAGAAGGGGAAACAACCTCTTATGTGTGTCTCCTCCTCCGTCACTTAAGAGTAGACAACACATTTGCTATTGCAAATGTCTATGGACAGTGGTGAATTCAGGTGGCTGATAGCTTGTTTACTATTATATAAAATATGATAAAAGAAACAAGGGATGAAAAAATTCAGTTATCATTTATGGTGTGGTTGTCTTCTATGGAAATAGAAGAAATAACTTGTTTATTATAAAAAAAGAAGTAAATGGAATGGTTTTATTGAAATTGTACTTACAAATATATTTTTCTGTTTTTCCAACATAATAAGTAACATTGTACTTTTCTTTAACTGTATCACTTGCTAATGTGATTAACTCCATCTAAATCCAATAGTATTAAATAATAATGGAAAAACAATTAAATACACTTGTGCATAATAAATGACAACTTACTAAAATATCATGATTCACTGACATTGCTTCATTTCCATATGGAATTGTTAATAATCTATTGAAACCTTTAAGATTAACAAATGCCATTAAATCTAAAGCCAAATTATTCAAAGCAAAAGAAAGGGAAAAGGTTTCTTCCTCTGATAAAGGCTGTTGTCCAATATAAACAGCATTACACTCTTGATCAATCACTGAAATATTAAAAATTTTATAGAAAAAGAATTCCTATTAGATTTCAGATAAATTCATTTAAAAATGTGAGTCATACATAAATACACATCTTGTTAACAAAATGTTCTTACTTTGTATATGAAAGAATATATAAGCAACACATACTATTTAACTATAGTTAGATAAAAGAGAGCTTTCATACCATTATAAGATGCTTTTGCAAAATGCCAATTTCTGTTCAAGTTGACACCTTCCGCTGTATTGTTATTTAAGCAGTCTATATGTGGCATGAATACTTTTTTATTTTTGGCCCAAAATCTTCTCTAAAATGTAGCACCTTATTAATATTATTATCACCATAATAAAATTATTAAAGTGTCTGATTGAAAACCAACCACATTCCTGCTGTAAACATAGCCATCAGGATTCATAAATGGAAGAAAATAAAAGTCATAATAATCTCTTAGTATTCTTAAACTTTTTGTCTCTAATAACTCCTTGATTAAGCTGAAAATGATGGCCGGTGTGGACCAGTCTCTTGCTATCTCACCACCCATTATGAATATTGAAACTTTCTTTTTCTCCGAGGATAGTTTTAATATGAAAACATCCCTTTTTTCAAATGTCTTAGCTATTACAATTTTTTTAAGTTCACTATGCTTTGTCACATGTTCATTTACCCATGTGTTAACAGCATCCCAATCATAGAATTCTGTATCTTCTTTATTATTTTTGAATCTGTAAACATACTAATATATTTAAGTGAATTATAATAGTGATAATGATATCAAAAGTGGTTATTACAATTTCATACACATAATCCGGTGAAAATTTGGAGAATTGTATGTTATTCCTTAACAGCAGCCTCTCAAATGTTTTAGTTCTAGAACCTTCAACTATTATATCAATGGGTATGATAGCTTCATTTGTCACACCATTGACAAAATAAAAATAATGACTCTTAAAATGAATTTGATAAAGAATAGATCTTTCAATTGAGTTAAATGCAGTCACTTTATAAAGAGTATAATCAGTAGCTATTACATGTGGGAGTAAAATTAACAAATACACTAATTTCTCCATATTTTAATGTAATAAAATCACTGTGGTTATGATTTTAATGTCACATTTCAAAGTTTTTCATAAGTTTACTTATTAGATTACTTTTTGAATGTTAAGTATTCATTGCAAACGATAAATTTTGTTACAGGGACCGCCGCCCATAAGCATGCCCGGTGGACCACCGCCTCCAGGTAATGGTCTGCAAGGTCCACC
>NW_013527359.1:2689654-2696656 GCF_000836215.1 Papilio polytes | reverse complement strand
ACCAGCATTCCCAAGCCAGTGGGCATCGATCCTATTCAAATTCTAAATGAAAGAGAAAACCGGTAAGAATATCATTGATAGCTGTTGCTCCCGACTTTGCTTTTGAGTTATTTCAATATATACAAAAATACCAATCTTTCTTCTTTAAAATATTAGTGTAGATAAAGAAATTGTAATTTTAGAATTCGAGGGTTTTAGAATGGATTTTATGGGTTTTTATTTTTAAAGTCTAGGATGTACATTATATTGTTATAAAAAGGGCTTGAGTGGCATCAATGGCATTTAGTTAATTTCTACCGTGATTAAGTTAGACGTCATATCAGTTTATTTATGACCGACTTCCCAATAGGAGGTAATCAATTCGTCTGTTTTTTTATGTGTGTATATGTGTGTATGCATAACTCCGCCGCTAGTGGACCGATTTTGATAATTCTTTTTTTTAATCATGATATGTTCAGGATCGCGGCGCGCATCGCTCACCGTATCGACGTGCTGTCGAACTTGCCCGCCAACATGGCCGACGACTTGCGGCTGCAGGCACAGATTGAGTTGCGAGCACTTCGCGTTCTCAACTTCCAGAAGCAATTACGTGCTGAGGTTTGTATATTATGCAAGAACTTATCTTACAGATTAAACATGCAAGCTACTTCAATACATAGACGTCTAAATTACTTTATCACTAAAACTTGCCTGTTCCTGAGGATTTAATCATTATGTTTTGGTTTATTTTGTTGTTTATTACTTAACCATAAACAGTAATCAATTTAAGTCCCTTCAGTATAATTGTAATGGCACTAGGGATAGTTTTAGCTCTAGTAACGCCCTGGGCGAGATTGCTATGACGTCACTGCGAGGTTAACAGTGTTACGTGAGAGTATTAGCAGTAATGTATCGCCCCTTTTTGTCAAAACGATACCCCACCGATGGCTGTTAATGCCGGTCATGCTAATACGATAAATAAATAACAACATTAATATCAGATCCTCAGCCAAGTCCGTCGTGACACAACACTAGAGACGGCAGTGAACATAAAGGCGTACAAGCGCACGAAGCGTCAAGGACTGCGCGAAGCTCGAGCTACAGAGAAGCTGGAGAAGCAGCAGAAGCTGGAGGCGGAGAGGAAGCGTAGGCAGAAGCATCAAGAATTCCTGCAGACAGTGTTGCAACATGGTATGTTGTCACCATAGTCAAATATTCTTCAATTATTAAATCACTATAAAATTTACTAGATTATTCTAGAAGTAAAGTGCGAGGCATATTTCAAACACTAGTTGTTGCTCGCGACATCGTCCGCGTGAAATTAAAAAAATATAAAATATACCCTATAGTGATGTCATGGCTTTTAAATGGTCCAAGAATCTTTGAAATCGGTTTAGTAGTTTTGTAGGTATTTCAATACTTATAAAAATACAAATCTTTCCTCTTTATATTAATAGTATAGATATAAATAACTTATGTCTAGTATTTGTGTTAATAATTTACGTTATTTAAAAAAAAACAATTAGCACAAATTTTCAATATCTCAGCATGGTTTGTTAAAACGATATTTATAAAGTGTATTTCCTACAGCTAAGGACTTCAAGGAGTACCATCGCAATAACGTCGCGAAGTTGGCGCGTATGAACAAGGCCATCATGAACTACCACGCCAACGCTGAGCGAGAGCAGAAGAAGGAGCAGGAGAGGATAGAGAAGGAGAGAATGAGACGGTACATTAAACTCTTATTTTAAACAACCACTCAGCACATGTGCTGGTCTGCCGTAACCAGTTATGGAGATGACACTACTTATATTTCTAGGACTTATTGATACAAATTGTTATTTTTAATTGAAATAAATGAAAATAGTACTATAATGATTATGAAATTAAGCCAATAGTTGCAATTCCTTTTGTTGTTTTGCGAAATACCTGTAAAAATAAAAATATGTCTTACTTACAAATTGTGCAATAAATAAAGCATCGCAACTTACATCCAGATAACTTGAGGTTTTGTAAGTTCCAATGATACATACGTATTTATGTAATTAATTTAATGTATGTTTATAGTTTGATGGCGGAGGATGAAGAAGGTTATCGTAAACTGATCGATCAAAAGAAAGACAAGCGGCTGGCGTTCCTGCTGTCGCAGACGGACGAGTACATCGCGAGCCTCACGGAGATGGTGAAGCAGCACAAGCAGGAGCAGCGCAAGAAGCAGCAAGAGGAAGAAAGAAGGAAGAGGGTAATTACCTTCTAACTTCTGTGTTGTTACTGATTTTTTCATCTGAGGGTTTTCCTCAAATATTCGTGAGAACGTTGTCGTAATGTCCTCGACAAAATTTATATTACATCTGTGCAGCGCCCTTACCTAGCCTAAGCTATACCAAATCTTGTAAAAATGTTATCTATACTTTATAATCTATACTATTATTATAAAAAGGAAAGATTTGTATTTTTGTATGTATTCGATTCACATAAAAACTACCAGCCCGATTTTAAAATTTTCTTTCGTCAGTAAATATCTACTTTATCACTGACTATAGTATGGCTATGTTTATTATTTTTTTTATTTCCGAGCCGAAACAAGCAACAGCCAGTCAATCATATTAAGAAAATGTTCTCTCAACTTTCACGCAAATACCTGTGATAGACCTTCTGTTTCCAATGTGACCGCTTCATAATGTTTAATGTTGATACTTCTATTGTAGACTAAATAATTACATTTTAATAAAATATTTGTTTTCTTCTGTATATTTAGAAGTCGAGAAAGAAGAAGTTGCTGGAGGGCGGCGAGATAGACGCGCTGGACGACAGCTCGCAGACCTCCGACACGCGCGTCAGTGTACTCGACCCCAAGACAGGAGAGGTGAGAATTTCTTTTTAAGCTTATACAACCAATATTCTTTAGAAATTTCTTCGTCATCTGTCAGTATTTTACATGCCTTATTCACTCATAAATATATAACCTAAGTAATCATTAATACTCATTGATTCCATTCGAAACATTACAACACTTATAAGCACCAAAAAACACTGAAAATATAAATTTAAAATTTACTAATTAAAATTAAACTAAGAACACGCATTTAAAAACAAATATTTAAAAAAAACATAAAATCAAGCTCAAATCTAAGACAAATATTGAAAATAACCATAAAAGCAAGCTCAAATCTAAATAAACGTTGATATACGTCTTTGTTTAGATACTGAAAGGCGAAGAGGCGCCATTGCTGTCGCAACTGAAGGACTGGATGGAGGCGCACCCCGGCTGGGAGGTCATGTCGGACTCCGAGGACTCCGGAGACGACAGCCAGGATGATGATGGTATTTACCTTAAGATACATTATGTATTACACTAGCTGTAGCTCGCGATGTCGTAAAATCGTAAAATAAATGTAGCCTACGTTACTTAGCGATAACGTAGCTTGTAGATGTAAGAATTTTTAAAATCGGACTAATTATTTTTGAATTATTGTAATACAAACAAAAATATTTCCTCTTTATAATAAGTATTAAAAGTAATTAAAAATATGGTCTATGTTACTGGTAACGTAGCTTTTTAATGGTGTAAGAATTTTTATAATCGGCCCATTAGTTTTTGAGTTAATTCAATACAGACAAAAATCCAAAACTTTCTCTTTATAATATTTGTAAATATGCAGTTAGCATAAATATGTGTATTTATTCATTTAATGGCGAATGCTTCTTGTTTATTTATGCAAATTAAATATTTAGTGGTTATTAATTGTAACTTTGTACAGAAAAGAGAGGAAGGAGGGATAAGCATAAGGACGAGAAGAGCGATAAAGAGAAGACGGATGAAGAGAAAGCACGTGACATGATAAAGAAGGCGAAGGTAGAGGATGACGAGTACAAGACAGAAGAACAAACATATTACAGGTATATAGTTGACTTATCTGTCTGAATTGAGACGTAATTTCTAAGTAATCTTTTGAAGGGAAATTTAAATCTTGACTTTTTTTTACAGCATTGCTCATACAGTCCATGAATCGGTGACAGAGCAGGCTAATATATTAGTAAATGGAAAATTGAAGGAGTATCAGATAAAGGTAAAACTTTAGAAATTTACTACATAAAAAGATAAAAAAATGACTCTGAATCTGAATTTTGGTTTTTGTCTAATGTTACCTAAGTTTAATATAAAAAATATGAGATATTAGAAATTTGCTTTCCACAGGGTTTGGAGTGGCTCGTTTCTCTCTTCAATAATAATCTGAATGGTATCCTGGCTGACGAGATGGGTCTCGGCAAGACCATACAGACGATCGCTTTGGTCACCTATCTGATGGAGAAGAAGAAAGTCAATGGCCCATTCCTCATTATTGTGCCACTCAGGTATTGCAATAAATATCATAAATAACAAATATTTAACTCATTTTTTTTTGTTGTTAAAAACTTAAATGTATCAAAAACAAAAGGTCATATAGATTTATTGACTAATTAAGTTAGAAATTGATTCCCAATGCGATGCTAGATTAATAACTGCTTTTCGACTGTCATTCAAAAGTTTGCGAGATTTGAACACAGGATGTGCCAATTAAAAATCAAGTAACCTCTAAATCTCCGACGATATTGTATACAAATATTACTGCAGTTGAACGGCCGGTTCACACTTGGTCAGTACAATTGCATTGTAGCGCTTAACTGAACTGGCATGCAACTGTCATATTGTGATAATAATTGGCGCCAGTGGATCTAGACAATCTATACCTTGTATGACTTTAAACTGTCGCGGTATTTACAAATACGGGTTTCTTACCACGATTGGGTTGTTTTAGCGATCGTTAGTGTGTAAAAAACGGCAAGCAATCATTTCGAAATATCGTGTGTTAAAAGAACCCAATCTATACTTTGCGCTTTCAACTCTACTGGCCAATAACCATGTATTATTTGGCACCCAACTGAGTTTATAGATGTATAATGAGCTGGTGATGATGGTGATCATGATGATGATGATTTGTTGTCCAGCACGCTGTCCAACTGGGTGCTGGAGTTCGAGAAGTGGGCGCCGACGGTGACGGTGGTGTCGTACAAGGGGTCGCCGCAGTCGCGCCGCCTCGTGCAGACGCAGATGAGGTCCACTAAATTCAACGTGCTGCTCACCACATACGAGTACGTCATTAAGGACAAGGCGGTGCTCGCTAAGGTACGAAATATTACCATTTTTTAATTCGACTAGTCGTAATATAAATTGTTAATAAATACATATTGCTTGTGATATAAACAAACATCAGATTCACTGGAGACCATAATAGACGCAAATCGACTATGTAAGATGAACATCACACTTCATACATACACTTAATTCAACATTTTGGATGTTCATACATCATTCATATGTTTTAAACTACGTAATCTCCAAAAAGACTTGACCGAGCACAATGAAATTTGACAAGAATTTAATAGCTAGCCAATATAATTAACTATTTGTGTATGTGCAGGTGCAGTGGAAGTACATGATAATCGACGAGGGGCACCGCATGAAGAACCACCACTGCAAGCTGACGCAGGTGCTGAACACGCACTACATCGCGCCGCACCGCCTGCTGCTCACCGGCACGCCGCTGCAGAACAAGCTGCCCGAGCTGTGGGCGCTGCTCAACTTCCTGCTGCCCTCCATCTTCAAGAGCTGCTCCACCTTCGAGCAGTGGTTCAATGCACCGTTCGCCACCACCGGAGAGAAGGTGAAATATCTATACAATTACGTATATTTTAGTGTAAATTTAGTAAATTTGACAAAAACTCGTGTTACAGTCTTGAGTCAAGTTGTTAGCTGACTAATATAATAATTAGCGTGTGCTGCAGTTTAGAATTTAGCATTTTCCAACATTATTTTCTAAAATACATTTCGAAAATAAAATGTATGTTTTTTATAGAATATGTTATAATTATTGTTATCGTAGGTGGAATTGAATGAAGAAGAAACAATTTTGATTATCCGACGTCTGCACAAAGTGCTGCGTCCGTTCTTGCTGCGCCGCCTGAAGAAGGAGGTGGAGAGCCAGCTGCCCGACAAGGTGGAGTACATCATTAAGTGCGAGATGAGTGCGCTGCAGCGAGTGCTCTACAAGTATGTTACATTTTTAAATTATTATTTATTTTCATGTAAAATGCAATGAAAAATCGACAGTTATAAAAATAATAGTCTGATAAATAAAAATAACATGGAAAATGTTCAATTTACCTAAAACTAACAAATTGTTTTATATAGTTTATTCATTATTGAAAAATAAAGACGGAACTCCTGTAGAATTAGCCCACGAGGTTTTCGTCCTTCAGATTAATATATCTTCAGTCTAGATTATGTCACCTTTCACTCAATCTATCCATCTTTTTCTAGACCTTTATTTAAAAAAATATATCCTTAAATTTTATTTGAATATACATTTTTTTCAAGTATAAACTTGTGTGTAATGTTGTTAGACACATGCAGTCAAAGGGCGTGCTGCTGACGGACGGGTCGGAGAAGGGCAACAAGGGCAAGGGCGGGGCGAAGGCGCTGATGAACACGATCGTGCAGCTGCGCAAGCTCTGCAACCACCCCTTCATGTTCCCGCACATCGAGGAGAAGTTCTGCGACCACCTCGGCACCGGCAGCAACGTCCTCACCGGGTAAACTATATTTATATGCATGTATTACTTACCCCTATGGAAACAAACGTAACCTATAATTAAGCCATTTTATTTTACAGTGAAGTACCTAGAAACAAACGTATTATTTTGTTTATTTTTCAAATTAAAATGTGAATATTCTACGATAGGGGTACTTAACAGAGGAATTTGCTTGATGAATACGGTTTTTGTTAATATTAGCTGTAGCTGGCGACTTCGTCGCGTGAAATTAAAGTATAATAAAAAATATATCACATATAACTCATAGATAAATTACCTTTCTAAGGGGCAGTACTACTAAATTCTCGTAAATTGCCTGATAATAATCAAACAGATAAAATACGTGACGGAAATATAGGACTTTTTTGTTTCACAATTCAAGATACCGAT
>NW_013527359.1:2665856-2688036 GCF_000836215.1 Papilio polytes | reverse complement strand
ATGATTGTCAACTCTGTGGAGGAGAGGATCCTCGCCGCAGCCAGGTATCTAATACTCTCTATACGCGTTAAGTAATACTTTACTGAAAACGACTATAGTATTGATTATAGTACTGCTCATACTTTAATTCGAATTCGTCAAAATTAACCAAAAATTTGTTTTTTTATTATAGAATAACTAACTCTTGCCCATGACTTCTTTTCCGCAGAATTGAAGCATAAAACTTATAAGTAGCTTATGTATTTTTCAACTTCGTTATGGAAATAAATAGTAGCAAACATCCATCCAAACAAACACTAACATTTAAAATATACTCTCATTTTACACATTTAAAAGTACTGTAAATTAAATGAAATATGAATTTCAGATACAAACTGAACATGGACGAGAAGGTGATCCAGGCGGGCATGTTCGACCAGAAGTCGACGGGCTCCGAGCGGCAGCAGTTCCTGCAGAGCATCCTGCATCAGGACGGCGACGATGAAGAGGTCTTATTACTAATTTTAATATAATTATTCATATGTTCGGTACATACATATGTTTTTTAGATTTAAAACTAAATATTACACGTGGCTACGTCCGCGCGTTTAAAAAAGATTAAACGGATATGGAGTCACATGGTGACAAACATTTTGCTGTCTTTTGAACATGTGTATTTTTAAGATGACACAAATAGAACCGTAAGCCTACGTTTTAAAGATCTAATTCTCGAATTATATTTTCTAGGAGGAAAATGAAGTGCCAGATGATGATCTGATAAACGAGATGATAGCGCGGTCTGAGGAGGAGCTGGAGATCTTCAAGCAGATCGACATCGAGCGCAAGAAGACGGAGTCGCAGGCGCGTCTCATCGAGGAGTCCGAGCTGCCGGACTGGCTCGTCAAGGAGGATGACGAGGTCGTCTGTAACAAGGTAAGAAGGAAATAAAACCCTCAGTTTCTACTGCTGATACTTGTTCAAAATAATATAATAGAACAAACAGACAATTTAAAAATGTTGTCACTAAAGCAAATACATCATGTACATGATTTTTTTTGTGAAATACCGTATACACACAATTTTTAGTAACGGTATAGATAATAATAAATAACATGCCTTACACTGATAAACTTGAATTTATTGTCAGATTTTAGAGGAGGAATCTACTTCTCTGGTCTCCCTTAGTAATCAATTGACGTATCTCAATGCGACAATAATTTTCTTGTGATAGGGTCAAGGCTGGAACTACTTGGACGAAGACGAGACCCTGGGGCGTGGGTCTCGTCAGCGCAAGGAAGTAGACTACACGGATTCGCTGACGGAGAAGGAGTGGCTGAAGGCCATCGATGAGGAGTTCGAAGAGGAGGAGGAGGAAGACGATGATGACGAAGTTCTGGACAAGCGCCGTAAGAAGGGACGCAAGCGACGGTACGTAGGATAATATATAATATGCATGTGTTTTTTTTAAACGTTTCTACTTATTATAAGGTAACCAGTAAAAAATATTGACATGAAAGTAATAAACCATTAAGCTAAATGAAAATAAAGTTACGATTATATTCCTGCGACTACAACGCGGCCGAAGTTGGCCGGAGATTTGTGACGTCAGTAGTCACTTGATGTAAACAAGTCACTTGCAATGACCAATGGCGTTGCGTGTTAGAAATTGGCTCGGACAATTTTGAAATACATTTTTTAATGATTATTGCTACTAAATCACATTATAATAGTGTAAAGTGTACAAAAAAGTTTTGTCCACTTTGGCGTCATGAGCATATTGCCTATTATCATAGTCATTTAATGGTTTCATAAATGTACACTAAAGGTGGACATAGCTATTGAACACCCTGGATGTGATATTGAAATTTTTTTTATTTTCAGACGTCAAGACGATTCTGATGAAGAGGAAGTGCCGTGTTCATCGAAGAAAAAGAGTAAAACTGAAATTAACCAGACTAAGAAGCGTCTCAAGAGCATTATGAAGAAAGTCATTGATTTTACTGATGAGTAAGTTTTTTTTAAATGTTATATAGATCTTCTCGCTAGCCGTGGAGCCGTGGAAACCAAAATCCCTACTACTACTACTACCACTATTACTACTACTACCACTATTACTACTACTACTACTAGTAATAGATTTAGCTAAATAAATTAAAATTTTTACAGCGGCGGTCGTTTGCTGTCGGAGCCATTCATGAAATTGCCTTCGCGACGGGAACTGCCAGATTATTACGACATTATAAAGAAACCGTTAGACATCAAGAAGATTATGAACAGAATTGAAGAGGGCAAGGCAAGAATTTGTTTAATTTTATGTTTGTTTAGTACCACACTGTACAGTAATAAATATTAAATTAAAGTATGTAGTAAATATTAAATTAAATTTTACTAATACTGTAAATGTTGCTCGCGACTAAAAAATATATAGCCTATGTTACTCATAGATCAACCTTTCTAACAGTGAAAGAAGTTTTAAAATCAGCCCAGTAGTTTTTGAGTTATTTAAATACATACAGAAATATAAATTTTTCCTCTTTATGATATTAGTATAGATTATAAATGAGATAGTTTAGATGGATGGATGATGATCGATGAAATTTGGCATAAATGCATACTCTGTAAGAACACATAGGACTCGCGGGCGAAAGCTAGTAAAATTCTAATTACGAAATTGCAAAAGCTAGTATTAACTTTTTTTTCAATAATTCTTTTCACAGTACTCGGATATAACTGACTTGGAGCGTGATTTCTTCACTCTGTGTGCTAATGCACAGACTTACAATGAGGAGGCGTCCCTCATCTACGCGGACTCTGTGCGTCTGCGCAACGTCTTTATTGAATTCCGTCGGCGATATGACGCCGCACAGAACTCCGACGACTCGGATGACAATGATAAAGGTAACTAACCAGAATTATAAAGAACTCACCGTATTGCAGAAAAATATTAAAATGATGGCAATAGTCGATTGAAGCGAGGGTTTTTGTTTTATTGGTTAGATTATACAGACTTCTAATCAAAACTATAAACCAGAGATAATTTACAAAAAGTTTGTAATTGTTTCGGATAGTACAAAAATTTACAAAATGTTTACAAAGATGTAAGTTTCTTTCCCTTTTTAGCTATTTATCTCATAATTTATGCCATGTATACGCATCGGTTTATTTAATTTAGGCTTTCAATTGAAACTTATCTTGAATTTATCGATTCTAATGTCATAATTTTTTAGATGAGGATGACTCCGATGGCGAATCAAATCGCTCAGTAAAAATGAAAATTAAATTGAAGGGCAAAAGCAAAAACACGCCAAGAAAACGCAAACAGCGCAAGTATATTTCCGACGACGACGATTATGAAGAGGATTAGATATTTTTAGTTTTAGTGACTTTTGCATATGTGCTGACATCTATTTGAATTTTAAATGACTTTGAATCTTAATAAATGTAAGTTCTTTTTAATAATAGTAAATGTACTAATAGTATTTGTGATTTGCATGTTTATCAGAAACCTCTTAATTTAAAAACTGACATAAAGGATTTAATTATTAGTAACCTAAATCAATCTTTCCCTTTTTATATAATAACACAGAATATTTTAATGGTTAGGTTAAAAAATATATCTACACTGTAGTTATTAGAATAAGCGGATTATTTAGAATCAAATAAAATTCTTAGAATATTTATCATTTGTTTTATTTAACCTTAGCTTCATAACTCTTTTCAGCAACAACTTTAATTTTTCTTGATTCCTTCCATTTAACATCCGACCATTTGTAATTAATTCCATGAACACTGCGCATGTGTTTATTCAAACTTGTGCTGTGTGTGAAACGTTGGCTGCAAGTTGGGCATATGAATGGTTTATCCCGAGTATGAACTCGTTTGTGCCTTTGAAGATCACCATTTGTATAAAATGATAAAGTGCACAGCTCACATTTATATGATTTTTCACCAGCATGTCTGCAAAAATAACTTGTTAATAGTGTTCACTGAACTTTATGAACAAATAAACATTTCAGAGGAAGAGAAAATAGTAAATGTGAAGAGTTAGTATTCAAGAAACTTATTCTGCTCTATTTTCAAAACATGAGACTAAAAAAGCTAACTACATAAGAATATTATTCATCATAATAGATAATACACTTTCCTGAGAATATTATGTTAATGAGACTAATTTGATATGTACCTTTTGAGATGAATAACCAAGTTTTTCTTTGCATGTGTTTTGTAACCACAAAGATGACATTCTACATTCTTCTCAATATTATGCTTTTTCTTATGGTTTGATAATTCTGAACATGTCACAAATGTACTGCCACAGTCCTCACAGCTGTAATTGTGAATGTTGTAATGTCTTTGCATGTGCGCTTGTAATGATTGTTTAGATTTAAGCGTTTTATTGCAGATATCACATGAGAATTGGGCAATCTCATGAACATACAAATGTGTCTTCAAACTGAATGCATGTTTAAATTGCTTTCCACATACAGAGCATGTGTAGAAAGTGATAGTGCTATGAGTCTTTTTATGTGCAGCTAGACTGGATGATTGTGTGAAAGTTTTTCCACATTCACAATTATAAGGTCTCTCCCCATTATGTGTTCTCATGTGATTATTCAATGTCTGACTGTGTGGGGTAGCATAGGAACATTTCGTACAATGATAACGTCGGTTAGACCCAAAACCAGTCACATTACCCAGATGTTTCCTTTTTTGATGCATTGACACTTTGTGCTTTTGTAATGAAGCTTCACTTTTAAGGGTTTTGTTACAATAAGAACATCTCAACTTATTTTCTATAGTTCTCGGCAAGATCGTCTCTAGAATTAAAATAATTCCAATGTAAAGAAAACTGACATTTTATTCATTTCACATGTATTACAAAATAGAAATTACCTGTAACTGTGATGTGATTAGTTAAATTTACATTATCTTCGTTTGGTCGAAATTCTTCTTTTACTACAACGAGTTCATGATAATCATTTACATCTTCACAGTGTAACAAAGTTACATTAGTTTCTAAAATCTTCTTTCTGTAAAGGGCAAACTGTTCTTCAAAATTAATGCATTTCTCTCGGAATTTCCAAGCGATAGTAACGTCTTCTATACATTTATTGCAGATTAATGACGGCAATTGTTTTTTGAACTCAAGTTTTATTTGAAAACAATCCAATATTTTATTTAGTATCCTTATTGCTTCTTCGTTTTCAGAAAACAGATTCAGCGTATGATGTCCTTTTCTTAGACATATACGACAAACGTGTAAAGATTCTAAATTAGGTAGTAAGCTATCCGGGTTTCCCATGTCTACTCGATTAATAAAGTTAGATAAATAAGTTAGTTTACAGAAACAAACTGTAAAGTAAACAAAAATAGTTGACTTTGACGTTTAAGCAGAGCACAGATAACGTAAATTCCATGAATTACTATAGCTAATTTAACGAGTTGTAATTAAATTTTTTGTCAGAATACCTTTCCGAAATAGATGTCTTCGCTTATCAACAAAACGTTAATTTATTTACATTACGATGATAGGTTTTCTGTCTACAAAATATGTAGAGTAATTTTTTAAAGTAATATATATTTTTACAGTATTACAGGTATGTTCTGTATGTAGTTATATTTTTAGTGGCAGCACAGATAAGGAGTTATTGTTTTCATGCTTATGAAGGATATGAAAATGTTTAAGGGTCTAGAAATAATAAGAAAAAATTCCACTGTGAATTTGCACTTTATTTAACAGCCATTAAGCTTCTGCCTGTGCCTTCAGTTTCTTGATGTAGGATTCCTTCTTCTGCTTGATTCTGTTCTTCCTCTCAGCCAATGTCAGCTTGCGCTTGTTCCATCTCTTCTGCTTCACCTTGTCTTTACTGGCTTCCTTCTTCTTATGGGATGGGTCAGCTCGGATTGCTTCATGTGCTTTTTTGTAGGTTGTTTCAATCTGTTTAAAAAATAGGAATGATTAAAAAATGCACAAACAATTGACTAATGAATGAGTTATTACATAATTTATTGTAGCATTACATATGATCCCTGAAAAAAAATATTCAGTGATTAGTAAGTTATAAATGCCTTCATTTTGTCCAACTTCGGACACTGCACATTCATGAAATGAACAGTAATTTGGTTGGACGTAAATTAATTATAATTAATACAATTATGTTCAACTTACAGCATCAGCATTTACTCCAAGTTTAATGTATTTGCCAAATTGCCTCTTGAATGAATCTTCATCTTCTTGTTCAAGATTGCGCATGTATTCAGCAACATGTAAACCAAAGATGTGTGCCCTGTAGAAACAAAATTAAATTAAACTTACACATATTGAGTTGATGTAGGTAATTCAAAACTATTAAACTGTGTTGCAGGAAAACTAATTAACAAGTGTAACATAAGTACTTTCAAATGTATTTCCTCATAATTTCATAAGCTTATTTGAGTGTCATCAAGACCGGTTTAGAGAAACAAAATGTAGTTTCTGTTCACAACCAATAACCTTGATATTTATGTTGCTCCGATTGGGCTGTTCGATAAATAGATATTCTATTAGTCGATGGATGAATGGAGCAAATACTTCATAAAGCACAGTAAAATAAATTACCTGTGTACTTCAGCATTGAACTTTTTAGATTCAGCATCATATCCAGGGAACCTCTTGATGGAATGTGGTACATTAAGTCCACCGTCAACTGCTCCTTTCATGGCGCCAAACACACGGGCTCCGGTGGTGGTGCGAGCAAGACCAACATCGAGGTAACACCTAAAAATAATATACTTTTAGGAGTGTTTCTAAATAAAGTACATTTGTTCATCGAAAATAAACTGCTCAGTTAAGTTTGTACAATAATTTGTTAGCATCAGAATATGTCAGTCCGCCCGTTTGTTGTCATCATATTAATTTGTCAGGAGAAATGAAAGTAAAAGCCATAATTTAAAAATTATGTTTAGTTATACCAAAATAACCTGTAAATATTAATTTAAAAATCTGGAGTTTTTACAATATATCGTAATAAGATAATAGATATCTGGTGTAACCTATACCATATTAAGTGTTGAGAAGAACACAAAACTTACACAATTACATAACCCTAAAATCAAATTTCTATAAGTTTACCTGAATGCACCAGGGCCATTGTCTACAGGTTCTACATTGTATTCATCACCAGTGACTTCTGTCGCTCCAGAATACAGGGAGTCCAGCCCTAACCTCTGCAGTAGACGTCTGGCAAGTAACAAGCCCGTGCAGTATGCCGCAGCATAGTTAGTAAGACCTACCTAAAAACAAATTGCATTTTATAAATACAATAACATTAAAAAGAGATTCTTAACATTAACTTATTTCATTCAGTAATGAACATATAACAACAGGGTTTTGTGCATTTGTACAGTGCTTCAGACCGCCCGTTCAAAATCATCATGTTGAAAAATAACTTATAATTTAGCATTGAGTATTGTAAGATTGGCATTGAATTTGATTTTTAGACTGCTGGACCACTTACTTTGATTCCATACTGGGGAAGTTCATGGGAGTAGGCAGCACACACAATGTGGTCTCCTTCAATTCTTGAGTAAGCCACCTGGCAGGTAACATCTTTGTTGGACAGACGTACAATGAGGCGGTATTTCGGAGTGTTGTACTTGTTCTTGTCCTAAAGGCATAAAACACATCATTAAGCATACAGTCCAAATACAAAAAGTTATATAGTATTTAATCACAACATTGGTTGGAAACTTACCTGAACAATAAGGCGTTTGCGGGCATAGTAGTCAGTTTTACCTTCACGACGCCTCTTGAACTTAACTTGGTACCTCTTAAAGTACTGCTTATTCTTGACTACTTTCACGAAACCCTGAAAACGATTGAATATTATAGTGACTGCGGTAACTAAACAAAGTTTTGAGTATATACTTGAAGTTATCAGAGACACTGTATAATCAATAACGCTGCAGTCGAATACAAAACAACACGGTTGTACACATAGAACATGGCACAATTAGTTGGTTTTGAGTCTTCTGCGGCATCAGATGACGCGCATGTGTCGTTATTTCATCATGTTTTTAGGTTGGGTGAAAAAGAACAATAATATAATATTTAACACAACATATGAAAAAGTGAATGGCGAAAGCAATATGTGGTATAACCTATCCACTTTTTAACACGGAATCATTCACTGGAACAGCAAAATATAATTTATTATAGAGAGATATTTGTTCTTAAAAGAAAACTGAAATCTTATTTTACAATCTTTTGCTCACCATCGTAACAAAATTATAAAATCTCAAGTAACTCGGTTACCCACCGAAGGAGGAAACCGGAAAAGAGTCTTTTTTGGTTAACAGCGAATTGACAGAAATTCGTTTGGTGTTGCCTTACTTCTTGCAAAACTTGAAGTGTAGCAAAGTTTTAACATTTTATTTTTCTACTTTATTTTATTTATTATTTAACACGTAGTTGTATCATGTAATATATAGGAAAATAATTAATTTACTATTTAGAAATAGCATTATCTTACTGTGTGCAATAAAAGGCAATTATGTAAGTTTAAAGCTTTAAAGAAAACAAAGAAGTAAGTTTTTAGTTAGTCATTTCTTATGTTTTTAGTTCTTTCTTGCATTTTTAACATTAATTTGCACATAGTTCTTAAACATACCACCTGTGATTAGTTAACTGCTCCAATTACTCCTGCTCGGTGGTGGTATTTAATTGTAAAAATTATGTACAAAACAGTTGATATAATAATATTTTCGTAAAGAACAAAAAGAGCGTATTCATCAACTCGGTAATAGTATATTTAGAACTGAAAAAAGATCAAGCTAAAAACAAAGCAAAAAAGTAAAAATCTGTCTATGAATTACTTTTTACTATTTTTCTGGTAAAATTAAAAACATACGTCTATGGTTCGTTATGGCTTCCTCCTTTTCATATCCTGAATTATTTTTGGCGGGTTTTATATTTACCTTGCCCTTTTTATATGAAAAAAGCAATGTTTTTCGATATTACTTAAAGTTTTTCTTGTACTATAGTTATGTTTTAATAACGTGTACAGTTTTATTGCCCGTAGTGTTTTTTTATCCCCGTGATGTTACGAATCTCATGTAAAATATTGATTATTTTTTATGTCCGTGAAAATCTTGTGTAATTAACAAATTTAATTGAGTTTCTTATTCTTACAGTGTCGCATCTCGATTTTGTCGTTATGCTTCGCATATTGTGGGTATTGAATGGGAATTACGAGGATTGGAGCACTGGGATAATGAACAGTGTTACATAGTTATTTCGAATCATCAGAGCTCATTAGATATTTTAGGTATGCAATTTTTAACATGAGCAATGTTTGATAAATGTTTAATACTTACACTTATTGCTCCTTTAACAGGTATGTTTGAGATGTGGCCGCGAATGAAGCGGTGTACTGTTGTAGCAAAAAGACCTCTAATGTTCGCTGGAGCATTTGGATTCGGTGCTTGGCTTTCTGGTCTTGTTTTCATCGATCGTCTTAAAACTGACAAAGCTCGTCGCCTTATGAAACAAGCCACTGACAGAGTTATACGCGAAAAGGTAAGAAATAAAATGTTTTCATCTAAAATAATTGATAACGCGCGAAAAAAATTACCTTCGCAACTTAAAAGTACATGTGTGTATATTTAAATGCTGTTATTTTTTTTAGACTAAGTTGTGGATATTTCCTGAAGGCGCAAGATACAACAATGGTAATATACAGCCATTTAAAAAAGGTGCATTCTATCTAGCCATAGATGCCCAAATACCAATAATGCCGGTTGTTTTTAGTCAATATTACTTTCTTGATAATGAGACAAAAACTTTTGAACCAGGTTTGTACATGAACAAAATTCTTGCTTCCTGAATGTGCTTACTGTCTATGATAAAGAAGCATTAAAGTTAAAAAGTATTTTTATGTCACACTTTATATTTTCTTCCTTGTTATTTTGGAATTTACTATCATCAAGTGGAATATTTATCATTATTAAAATGGAAATAATTTTATTCCCAGGAAAAGTAGTGATCACTAGTTTGCCACCAATACCAACAAAAGGTATGACTCGTAATGATTTAGAAAGTCTGTCTGAAATGGTGCGTCACAAAATGATTGAAGTCTTCAATGAGAGCTCCAAAGATTTAGTTAAGCAAAAGAAAATCGCAATTTAATTTATATTTGACTGTGATCATTGTTTACATCATTAGCATTACATTTGTGTTATTGTTAATTAATTTTAAGTTATTACTCAAAATATGAATATAAATCACCAAAGTTGAACACTTATGTTTAAAGTGATGAGTTCTAGTCAAATTTATTATACACATTTATGATTTATAAATGTTACCAGTATTATTAAGCAAAAATGTTACTTATTTTTAGCTACTTTTAATTTCACTGTGTTTAATTAGAGAGCAAATCAAACAATATGTGTGAAGAAATCATATATCAAATGTTTATTAAGATAAATTAGAGAATAGATTTTATTGCAAATTACAATTAGGCTGTGTTAAATACATATTCTACATAACAATTGGATAATAATTTTGTAAAAGTAGATTTCATTTTAATTTAAAAATGTTTTCATGAACTGAGATGAATCTTGCCATTTTAAAGCTTACAGAAGCTAAAATAATTTGTATAACCATTTATGCTAGTCTTCTATATTGCATTATATTTACATTTATATACATTATAATTTATCAAGACAGTTTAGTATTATTTAAATGTAACATTCACTTTGATTCAATAAATATTTGAAATCTGAACCTTGAAAAACCGCATTTAATTCCAATTTTCACCCCAACCTTCATTTTCATCACAATCTTCAGCAGGAACAAAATTTAATTTACTACTCACATCTTGTAATTTGTCTGTCTCTGTAGCAATGTTATGTTTCTCTATAACTGGTTCCATATCTGCAAAGAAATCAAATTCGTCTACGCTTCTTTTAAAATCTATTTTTGTACTTTTTATATCCAACTCTGAAATGTCAATAATGTGTTTTTTTGCTTCGATGGCTGCTTTTTGTAACAAACTTCTATCTGTTAGTGGTTTTTCTACAGAGATTGATTGTTCAATTTTCTGCATTTGTTTTGCTTTATCAATATCAATGTTACTGATTGAAGAATTAATAATATCAATATCATCAATTTTATCTGATTCCAATGTAAGTTGTCGATTAGGGTTATCCCAATCACCCCACTCTTCTTCCGAATCAGTTAACATACTTGTGCTTGGTTCCATATTTTTATCTTCATCTTGAGCCTCTCCTCCTACAGGGGTGGGTCGTTCATTTAATGCCATTGTTTTCTCAAACATTAATGGAACACCAGTATTGTAAACTTCAGAGCAACGGAAATCACTTAATGATTTTGTTGTATATCTCACATCTTTGTGCATATTAGATGTATCAATTAAGACACTGTTTGACTTAGGTCTGCCATCGGTGAAAAATTTAGATCTTTTACCTCCTATTACAGTATCCGCACCTAATATTGGTACGAGTTCACTCAAACAAACCAAAGTTGATGCAACTAAATTATCATCTACATCTTTTATACCAAGAAGTAACTGGAAAAATAAAAAAAAACATTGAATTGCACACTGTCTGAATCATATATAACTCTGCAAGAAGCAAATTAACAATACCTCTGGTAAAATATGCTGTGAAAGTTCTTCATGAGAAAAAACATGAACAAATTTAGTAAAGTGCATTAAAAGGATCATTCTGACTTGACTATCCCTAACTCCAAATAACTGTAACAATCTTGGTTTCACATGTTCTTTAAATACACCTAAGCTAAAAAAGCCAGTGGAATCTTCATTCTGCAATCTATCTGCAAGGTAAAAAACAAACTTGTTTGGTAAATAAAGTCTAATTAGCATCTAAGAATGTTAAGGGATATCATACCATTTTTAGGTTTTAAAATATATGGAATGACATCTCTTCTTGCTGTTGCATCTAGAAGTGTTAGTCTTGACAGTAATAGCCCACCAAGCTGGTTTGCAACAGTTTCCTCATCATAGTGTTTTAGATTTATTAGAATGTTAGAAAAAAATTGACTTTTATCTTCTTCTTTCTTTAGTGGCAAATAGTACAGGAATTTGTAAATTGAAATAAATTCATGATTGAAAAAGTCATGCTGTAAAACTTCTGACAAATTTGGTCGATTTTCAGGATTGCTATTTTGAAGACAATCTTTGCAAAACTTTTTAAAATCATTTAAATATGGAACATCATCTAGAAAGTAAAAGAATCAAAATTAATGTGCATTCTAAAGTAAAATATTATGAAGTCTTAAGAAATAAAGGTAGTTACCATCATTCCGACCTTTGAAGGCATCAAATACTAAAACAGCATAAGCATATTGGTCTACCTTAGATATAAGCTCTTGTGACTCTTCATCTGGATCCACTGCTTTGTCATATCTATTAAAAAATAATTTATTAAAAATAAAACAGTATTACAGAATCAATTGAACATTATTCTCATACCTGTGAATTCTAGCATGTTTCAAATATGAGTGATTTAAATCAGTAAATGTACACAAATATTGTAATCCTCCAAGCTTCCACTGACCATCACCTGATACATATATTGAAGACATACTGACATTATTATGTGACACACCAGCCTAAAATATCACATTTAATAAAAAATAAAATTAACAGTTGTCAAACCTTTTTAAAATTTATCTTTTTTTCATTCTCTAATAGTGTATTTTAAACAATATATTTTACTAATTACAGACATAATCTATTTAATTATAAATGAAATCTGACATACCTGTTCATGAAGAAATACCAAAGCTCTAAGTAAGTTATTTAATCCAATGCAAATTTGTAAAGGTGTTTGTTCATTCAACACTTGTGATAAAGGTTGCACATATTCCGTAACTAAATGAAATGTCCTCTGCTGCCATGATGATATATATCTCACAATACAAGGATGCCGATATTTCAAGAGATTCTGTAAAACATATGTATGAAATGCACGTCCTTACATATATTTTTCAATGAAATAACTTAAATTTTAAGTAATACATACATTAGAAAACTTTTCCAATGGCGTTGCTGTTATCCATAAAGGTCCCAATACAACCTCTCCTTTAAACACAGACACAGAACCATCATCTTTTAAACTAAAATATCTACAACTATCACTAATCGTTGCTTGAAAATGTGACCAAAAATCTGTGGTTTCGGTAGGTCTCTCATCAATTTTGAGACCACTTAAGTGAGAGTTTTCATTGCCCATCATTGATGACTTTATTTGTAACTATTGTAATCACTCTTTTTAAGTTTCACTCGATAAAACATTACTCATTATTTTACACAGAATATATCATTCCTAAATAGATGTGACGAATATTGGTCTGGTGATAAATTAATTTACAATATATAATTTATATGTGGCTTACTATTACTGGCTAACCTGACACACAACTTAGACCTTCCGATTTTCCTGACATTTTGACAAAGCAGTGACAGTGACACTTATATTTTTAAAACTGAGAGGACGATGTCATTTTCGTTATCCATCCATTGTTTACCCAAGGTTATGTAGCCGTTATCTACAGACGAAAAACTAAAATTACTATACCTATATGAGTGAAATAATTAAACAATTTACATCCCACAAGGTAAAATTATTTTACACTCTCCAACTGAATAAACTGAATGCTATAGCAGATAGAAACAAATATGTCAAAATATCATTTTGATACGATTTGACATTTATTACTCAATTTTGAAATTCTGACAGAACATCGAGAAAAATGGCTTCAGCTTTAGTGAAGAAAATATTAATATCTAATCCTAATGGTGTTCGTAAGGCGGCTGAAATATTTCGTAACGCAACTAGAAACCGTAATGTTCAATAATTAAACTTCTACTATAAATCTTATACATAATAAGTATTATTTTAATGGAGTTACGTCACATTTTGTACTTTTAGATTGGAACTATCAGTACAAACCAGGCCCTTATCCGAAAACCCCCGCAGAAAGAGCGGCGGCTGCAAAAAAGTATGGGATGACCATAGAAGAATACCAACCTTATCCAGAACACATGTGTTATGGTGATTATCCTAAACTGCCTGATATTGGTGCAGATTCTAAGGATCCCTTCTATCCTTATGATCACCCGGAGTTAAAGAGGAATTTTAACGAACCGGTATGTAAATAACTTACTGCATAAGCATGCATAATGCATAACATTGTATAAGTATACAATGGAGCAAATAATTTGTTTACAGGATTGAATTCTAACAATCATGTCAATAAGTTGTTAATCAGTGGTGTCCTTTAGCATATTAGTACCAACTATTATACTTAATATAATTTGAAGCAATCAGAACATGATTGTTCCGTTTCTTCAATAATTTACTCACATTTCAAATTTTCTAGTATTTTCACTTTTCACAGTTTTGCAATGTTTTCATTTGAAAAAAATATTTATATTCCAATTTATTTCTGATACTTCCAACTACTACAGTGTGTCTACAAACTAATATTTAGTATTTTAAATTAAAAATGTTAATAATACAATTTTACTATATATAGATTCATGCCAGTCAAGAGATATATGGTGAAGACCGTTATGACATTAGCATGAAGCCGAGGTTCTCACTTCTGCATCAATGGACATGGTTCTTGGGTGTCATTGGTGGGTCATTCGCTTTGTACATATTCCTGGAAGATTACAAATTCGGAAGACCAGTCACCATCAAGCAGTATCCTAAAGATGGACCTCATTATCTGTTCTGTCAAAAATAGGATTTGAATTGTTTTGTTGAACCTTTAAAGCATTAGAAAACATTAAATAGCAATAAAATATTCAGAAAGTTATTGTTTTTCATTGTGTTTGAAAACTAATTAATTTAACTTCAATCAGTGTTTAGATTTTTGCTTAAATATAATATTTGGATGTTTCTGAAATTAATGTTGTTTTTATTACATTGTCTGGTCATAATCATGTGGTCACAGTTCTATATGTCCCTATTGAGGAGCTTGAAACTTCTTAAAGTTCAGTTGAATTGATGACTTAATGTTTGCCCAGTGCAGGTCATGGTATAGAACATAGAATAAAATATGCATACTTGTTTTCTAATTAGGGTTGTAGTTAGTACTTAATTATTATCTAACTTTGGGTTACAGAAAAAGAATGTAAAAGTTGATGCTTTTTTATTATTTATAGTTTTGTTTAACTCTTAGTTCAATACTTTTTTAAATAATTAAAAAAAAAAGACATTTTTGGATATGAATGTGATGATAGAAATGGAACAGTTATTTTAGTTGAATTTTTACTTTGGACATTATCAAATTAAGGTTTAAGGGATATTAAATTGAAAATGCAGTTTTTAGTTTATTTATATAAACTTGTAAAGTATTCATCTTCTAAATCATACAAATCGGCTGCTATATCATCTCTTAGTGACATCAATTTTTGATCACATTCTTGTTGTTTTGTGCGAAACAGTTTAGAATTTTGTGTAATAGCTTCATTAACTGATGGAAAATCATTTAATATTAAATATTGCTTGATATCTGAGACTAGCTTCATCAAGGATTCACCAGCTCTAACTGCAATGTAAGTTTTTTTATTGACAATTACTCATGTATACATAATTGTATAAAAAAAAAAACAATATATTACCAATATTTGCTGCTCTGACTTGCATTTCAAAAGTATCTTGTTCAATTTGTGTCATCCTGTTTAGCTGTGAATCATTTTCGCCTTTAGCGAGTTTAATTATTTCTGAAATATTAAAATTCATACTAGTGAAATTTATAAATGATTTACACATTATTATTGGCTTATCTAAACAAAGACATGATTTAAGTGGCACACAATTACAACTTTATGAAAATTAGCCATTGTATATGCTCTTGGAAACATACAATTTATACGTATGCACTTTACATAGCTATGTATTCCATAATAAAATAGTATGGGGCACTCACCTTCAAAATTTTCCAGCATACTTTTGACATCTTCCTTTAGTCGCGTCGTATAGGATTTCAGAAGGGCTTCTTTATTTTGTGGCAAATTTCTGTGCATTTTGTCGTCTCGGACTTAAAACAAGGAATTTAATGGTGATGATACTTTGGGTTTATGATAAGACAGATGATTCTGATATAATTATTGGGTTTTTAATGACGTTTGATTCGATCTGCTTATTAACTAATAGGAGTATTTGCTTACAATTACAATTACTTTATTTTTCTCCTTCTTTTAGCTGTGTTTCAATTTTGTAACATAAATAAATAACCAAATTTCAACCGATAATGACAGTGACAGTAAATGACAGCTGAAGAAGCCAGTGCTACCATATTAAAAAAAAACAAGTCATTTTAGTTGTAGTAAAAACCCAGTGATAAATAAATATTCACATTTCAGCTTTTTTTTTTTTACATGTCTCTTTAATTGTTAATCAGTAACTTATTCCTAGTCTATCTCACAAAAACTTCTCAATCCGGGATAGTAAAATTCCTTCATACATTGATTCCCATATCCACTTATGTTTTACCCTTTAATACAAAAACACTCATACAGCGAATTATAAAAAAGAAGTCAACTTAGAAATATTTGGTCCATATTCGGTATGGTATGGCTTAAGTTTCAAAAGTACCATAATTTAACTATAATAAAAACAAGGAAAATAGATTATTTTAATCCAGCTTTATTACTTTTGCTCAAAAATTAAAATTTTGTTTGTGCAGTAAATCGAGCATACTCCTTAAGTCTGATTGCATTGATGTTAATAAATCCAGTGCTATCTTCAGGCGAAAATCCTCCAGCAACATCCATTGATACCAAGTCCTTATTATATAAACTAGTAGAACTTTTCCTGGATAGTATTGAAACTGAAAGATAAATTGATAAGTACAATCTTGAACATAGGCGTAAGAATAATATGTTAAACACCGAACATAATTCAGCTTACCATTTCCTTTATAGATTTGTACGGTGATTTTACCACTGACGCCCTGTTGAGATAATTCTAGACATTTTCTAGTGTATGTCGCTTCGGGGGAGAACCAAAAGCCATTGTATACGAAATCAGACATTTTTTCTTGCAGATATTTTTTCATCCTTAAATAAATACACATGCATTAAAAAGATTCAAGACAGATACATGTAACGTAAATTCATTTACATCATTGGGTACTTTGGAAGTTTTATATTTACACCACATTGAATGTTGTTTTAATAGGACTTTATCTTAATAAAGCGTAAACAGACTATTCTCATCTTTTAGCAATTATCGCTAGTACTTTGACCTATTGACATAGTATTTCCCACATGTCTGCGATTACTTGTTATTACATTTTTTATTATTATTACATTCTCTTTGAAAGCGACAGTATTTAGTGGCATTTAAGTAATACTGATTAAGTTAAAACTTCAGTTTAAGATAATTTTATTACATTACTGTCCAATGATCTTATGATTGTGATATATTACCTTAGTACTTCCCTGTCCAAAGCGAAGGCCTCAAGGTCGAGGTGCGCAACGTGTAGAATTGTTCCAGCCGGGGTCTCGTACAAACCTCTCGACTAAGACGAATTTAAATTTAGTTAGGTTTATAAATAATTGAGGATTAGTAGGAAAGAATTTCCAACTTACTTTAAGACCTAAAAATCGATTTTCGACGATGTCAATTCGTCCCACTCCATGCTGACCTCCAAGCTTATTTAATGTCTGAACTATGGTAAGAGAATCTGATAATTCCAGTGGCTTATCATGACCGCTTGGTATCACAATGGACACAGGTAAACCTGTAAATTAAAAAAAATATTTAATATTATTTTCTTGGATAAACTACGTCAAATTATTTTGCTCTCTTTCCGATTACCGGAGAGTTTATTAGGAACTAGGGAAGCAAGGTTCATAAATTCTCACCTTTATCAAAAACAATATCAATGGTGCTCGGATAGTCTTCAGTCTTGTTAAGATCACGAGTCATCTTATATATCCCGGACGATGCTGCAACTCCAGGGTCTTCAAGTACACCCGATTCGTAACTGTAACAACGGAAAATTAGTATATTTGTATGTATTGAATTAACTTAAAAACTACTGGGCCGATTTCAAAAATTCTTTAACCTTAAAAAAGTTTCGTTATCACTAACAGTATAATTCAATATGAAAAAAAATCACGCGGTCGAAGTCGCGAGCAACAACTAGTATGTAATAATTTTCTAAGCGCAGTTGCAACATGCTTTAGAAAAAAAATTCTTCCTTTTTTCACAATATTTCCCTACCTTATATGCATAATGTTCTCATCTGTTGACCAAGGTTCTTTAGGTGTTGCTGCTACCGGTATGTTCTCATTCTTAGCAAATTCTATAAGGTCGCTACGACCTTGGAATCGTTCAAAGAACTCTGGAAGGCGCCATGGTGCTATTATCTGGAAAAAGAATTGCTCGTTGTTGTTATTAAATTTCGAGGCTTAAAGTCAAAGAATTTGTAAAAAAAACTTCGCATCACCTTTCCTTCTGGCCATAGTGAGTACACACTTAGTTCAAATCGAACTTGATCGTTGCCTTTTCCAGTAGCTCCATGTGATATATACCTTAAAAACCAAACAATGTTTATACTCATTTAGTAATTTTTGAAATATTCAATTAAATGAAGTATTACTTAGCGCCTAGTTTTTTAGCAGCGTTGACGATGCCAACGGAGATGCAAGGTCTAGCTAAAGAAGTGCCCAGGTAGTATCGACTCTCGTAGATTAAGCCCATTTGAACAGCTGGTAACATATAGTTGTCGACGAATTCTTTACGCAGATCTTCTATTATGACCTAAGAAGTTAACAAGAAAGTTGAATAATAAACACATTTCAGACAGGCTAATGATAGATAAAAGAAATGTCAACTTACATCCTTCGCTCCGATGTTCTTAGCTTTCTTTCTGGCTTTTTCAAAATCTTCGTCTTGGCCGACATCGGCCATATAACAAACGACATCGTAATTTTTTTGTATCAACCTACAGATCAAATTATTCCATAATTAAATATTCCAACTTAATCAATAATTATAAAAAATCTTGTTAATTACTTTACAAACACTACTATAATTTCTTCACATGTGACAAATAAAAAAAAAATTATTAGTATCAATTGAAAAAAATGTAGAAGAAAAAAATTACCATTTTAAAATACAACTGGTGTCTAAACCGCCTGAATAAGCCAAAATAACAAGATCTTTAGCCATTGCGTGGAATATTGCTACTGTCCAAGCTTTCGTTAAGAATCATTTATTTCTTAACCAGTTCATGTATATATTACATCGTGATAACCTAGGGGTCGAGCATTAATATCTTCATTCTAAAGGTTCATTACCAAGGGGACATTATGGTTTTAAAAAACACAATTCGATGATTAATTAATTTAATAAAACGTTTAACATTTGAATACTGACAATTGGTTTAGGCTTAAATAGCATACTTCTACATAATTGAACGTAATGGTCACGAAACCGCTATAAAAGTGAATCTAATTGTATTTCAACATTCATTGTATTCCAATATTTAATTTCCAATCTAGCAACATACTATAATTAAATGATGTACATTAGTACATTATTATGATCAGTTTGGGGCAAAGCCTAACCTATATAACTTTAAATTCTATTTTACTACGTTGAAAATAAATTCATAATTAATCTTTAAATGCTGCGATTATTTTTTTTATTTTCGTTTATTAATGATTGCAAGATGTTTAAATTGAAATAACCCTGATGTTAAATAAATGTAATTATGTATTTCTTACTGATAAACATGAATCATGTGACTAAACAATCGTTTATTTGTTTGGAATGTGTTGATAACGAGCATGTTATTAATATGTGTGATTGAAGTTATACTGGTGATATAACTATGATGTAAACAAATGAAATTGGCGATTAAATTTTATATGTGCAGTTCTACATAATTAAAAATAAACTTGTATTCAAAACAATTGCAAAATGAATAACATACATAGTAATTTATTTCGATTCGCAACAATCTAATTTTGTTTCTATAATTCATCTACAATTCAGAAGTTGAAAATACGTAGTGTGAATTAACAATATATTAGATATATTTCAATAATTAAATATTCTAAATCATAATTATACCTAAAAGCAATGTAATGTAACAGCCCAACAGGAAAGTCCAACATTGGACAAAATTCCACTTCTACAACAATAATATTAACAATAAAAATAATTTAAAATCAAATGAAACACAAAATTTCAAATCAATGTCTAAAGTCAGTAAATATTAACAATAATAATAGTGTATTTAAATAATTTAACATGTTAACGAATGAATAATACTTATTCTATGATAAACATTATAGGATTTCAAAAGTAGCAGACTTGTCTATGGATAGCTATGTAGAGACAATATTTTTTAATCTACAATACTGTTTATAGAATTTGTATGTGATTTTTTGTATGTTTTTTTTCATTTGTGACAGTAACTAAGCTACTTACAGATTATACACGTCTAGTCTATAACAACATGTACTGAGTTTGAAACTATTAAGGATTAAAGATAGAAATATGAAAGATTTCGAATATTAATCATGATAAGTATGTTGGCTGTTATTTTAAGCGCTGAGAGAGTTGAGGTCCGCTAGGAAAGTATCCGGAGTGAGGATGTGGGAGGAGCCAATAATGACCTCCCAGTTCTTGAGAGCGGCTGTCACTTCGTAAGCGCAGCGAACTTCAGAGAAACATATACCTGAAATAAAAAAGAAACCGTTATATATAATCTTATGTAAAGATTAGAATATATATATGAGTTATTATTTACCTCCGACTACAAAGACAATAAGCCGCGGTACATTTTTGATGGTCTGTTGCGCTTTGTCCTTATGCCAGTGGCCGTAGCGAACGCTGAAACACGAAAATAAAAAACAAAACGTGAAATTATTAAGGCAATTCTAATTCGAACAAAATATAATTAATAATGCTTGTGGATTCTTATGAACATATAAATTGAATAAAAATCAGGTCCCCCCTAGAATACAAAAAATACATTACTTATTACTTTTAATGTAAAAATATGAGGTTCCTGTTCACAGTTTAGGTTTTTATTTGGAGTAGACTTTATATGTATATTTTAACATGGAAACAAACCTGGTGGGTGCTTGATACCCGGAGGTCTGAGCGCGTCCCGCCAGGAATGGGAAGTGACGCTGGTCCAGTTTGTCATCAATTGCATCCTCCATGATATCCTTAATAAATAAAATACAAATTAAATCATTACCTTAAAATCGATTTTCAAAAAAATCGAGTTGAATCACATAAATACCTTAAGAACTGGTGTCCATCGCGACATCTGATATGTTTGTTCTGTGATGCGCTCCTTCCTTGGCACCTGGTATTGCTTCTTTCTGTTGCCCTATGAAGAGAAACGAGAATTATTTCCTAATCTTACTTCTCACTAATATTATAAATGTGAAAGTTGGATGGATGTTTGTTACAATGTTTCTCCATAATGTTTCAACGGATAGCATCTAGAATTCATAGTCTAGTATTTTTTTTAATTCCCTTCGGACGTTGTTTCGTAGGAAAGCTAGCATTTTTATATAATGAGACCTAATAAAGCAAAATCTAATCCTTCATTTACTATTTTCAAAGTCATATTTAATTTTTGACTGTATTACCACCACTGAATCTCTGTTTCTTGAACTACTTAAAAATATAGTTTTAAGTTTTTAAATAAAACTTTTGGTTATTTTTTTAACTGAAAATATGTTACTATAATTCGAAGTATTTTATAAGATTACCAGCCTTACAAATAAACGCGGAATAAAGTTAAACTTAGGAATAAATTAAGTATAAGTAAAATTTGTACCAATATTTGCTTATACTCAGTTTATTCCTAAGTTTAATTTTATAGCGCGTTTAATTTTGAGGCTGTAAGATAATAACTTACATCGACGACGACGTTCAGACCGAGGTTGGCGAGGTTGAGCAGCGCCTGTTTGTCCGCGGGCTCGAGCTGCGCGTGCGTCACCAACTTGTTCAGGTTCTCCTCGGAGATGCCGTTCTTAGACATTATGTAGAGCGCGATTATACGCATCTTCTTGTAGTTCGTCACCGTCTGCAAACAAGAAAAATAATAGAACATTATGCGGTTCCTGTCTCTGCAGCCCTGACCACTGGTTGCTTAAGTCATGGGATTCCGCAGCCGGTAGTGCTTTAT
>NW_013527359.1:2556746-2665641 GCF_000836215.1 Papilio polytes | reverse complement strand
AAATCATTTGGCATATTCACCTTGTGTTGATATTTACCTGATCAAGCAAAACCGGTACAATGCTCCTCATGTGATCTTTGATCTTCTCACCTTCTGCATCAGTTCCCATTGCAAGATCCTAAAAAAACATTAATGTAATTTTTTTCATATAAAGATACAAAAAATGTCCTTAAAAATGTATTTACCTGTTCAACCTTGCACAGCTTATCAACATATCCCTGATAGGCCTTCATGCAGTCCTCAGCGAGGCGGAGGTGCGTCGCGTACTTGGACAGCTCCTTCTGGTACTGAGGCATCTTCTTAATCATCTGCGACAAGTCGCGCATCGACTGCTTGTCGCCTGCGGGCACATTTATATTCACTCTAAGAGTTCACACGCCTTATACATCATATCGCTTATTCTTATAAGCTTATAACAACACACTAGTTGACATTCACTTGTGCAACTAAACGGTTAAATTAGCTTCAAAACAATTGACAATCGCACAACAGTTGTGCGACAGTTTAGTCAAAGGTGTACGACAGTTTAGTCAAAGGTGTGCGCCCGCTCTGATACTATTTTAGTTGCAAACATTTCTATCAATAATTTCCCTATTTCATCATCACCACATGTATGAAAATCAAAGTTGTTTCATTGTTTCGAAATTACTACTTAATATCGTTACAACTACACCGATTAAATTATGACAGTACAATAGGATAGTTGAGCTAACCTGGTATAGAATATTTGGGTCATTGGTGACATATATTGAGTGCTACTGTCCTACTGTATTGGCATAAGGTAAACCAGACATTGTTTTCAGAGACTATTAGCAACACATACCACCACCCATGCGCTTCGACTCTGTAAACTTCTTGAGGTTCTTGGTGACGGAGGTGGAGACCACCGCAATGTGCTGGTGACGCAGCTCCACCCAAAGCTCGTCGTTCTCATCCAGCAGCACCTCCTTCACTTGACCTTGGGATGCTTCATATCTGGAAATGTTACAATTAATTATAAACACATTCAGTTATTCAGTACATTAATAAATATGTGAAAATCATGTTTATTACCTGTAAACATCATTTTCAATAGGCAGCAGGTCATAGGCCATGGCTTGAAGAGTCAATTCATGGAGCAGTGGGGACACGCAGTCAAAGCCACGGTCCAGCACTAGCAACTGAGAGCGAGCCTTCTCAGGACCTTCACCCATAGTCGGTTCATCAGCCTAAAATAATGCAATTATACATTCCACCATACACACGATGAAATTAATTGTCAAAAAACATTTTTTGTAATTGATACAGATAATAATTTATTGTTAAATTAATTTTAGTTAAAACAATTCATGTTCTTATCATGATTTAGCTCAACACAATTGTGTGTGTGGCAAAATAGTTATCAATTGTATTTATGAGAACATAACATTTCGTAACAAAAATATAACCTTGTAAGCGTCAAGCTTCTGTTGAATAAGTTGTGCAAGTTCCACATTGCGCTCCCAGTCACTGAAAAACAATATTGTCAACATAAACATACTATAAACTTACTATTATGACAATAAACCAAAAAAAAAAAAGTAAAACACCATTTTACAGAAACTAATTAATTCTTGAAATACATTTTTTAAAAATCTCAATATGTACCTGCGATATCGCACTGATGGATACTCTCCAAGAGTGGCGCACAAAGTGGCAATTTGCTCCGCGATGCGTTCCATGTTAGCGTTGCGAGTCTGCGCCTGTGCCGGGTTGTACATGCAGTGGAATGTCTCAGACGAGTCGAGGGAGAACACCTACAAGTGCAATAAACACAATTAAAATGACCTATTCAAGAATGAGTATTACAATTGTTAGTATATATTTATATGAGAGCATTTGATGTTTATGTAATATAGTCACCTGGCTCTCATAAGGCAGGAAGGCAATGTTAATCTCCTTCAAAGTTTTAATCTTTCTAGCCGCAGTCGACTTGCACAGTTCATTGAAGAGTTCCTCAGGGCATACTTTTTAAGGCAGCGTGTAAAGATATTATTGGTTATAATAACAAGTCTCAGTCTTTGACAAACACACTAGATAAGCCCGAAAAAGCAAGGGTTAGAAAAAAATAAATTTCGACAAACCTGTTGTTCATAAGGTATAAAAGCAATGTTGATTTCCTTTAAGGTATGAATAAATTTAGCTACACGACTACGTGATAATCTGTCAAAGAGGACATCAGGACAAGCTGTAAAAGTTAAATAAAAAAGTAATAAATGCAACTAAAACATGACTGTTAACCTATTGAAATAATCAAAATATTACCTTCAGTAAAGAAGACATGAGCGGCCTTGTACATAATGCGATTGCCAACTGAAAAGTCATTGATGAGAGAAAGCACTGACTTTTCAGTTGGAGTGATGAGGTAAATGCCATCCATGGTGCAAAGAGGTTCTCGCTTTTTGTCAATATCTTCAACCACTGTAAAATGGACAATGTATTACTAAAACCTTTTTTTTAATAATCATTGTTATAAGGGAATCTGTCTTACAAGTGATGCCCTCAGCAGAGATGTCATGCATTTTGCAGCAGGCAGACACCATGCGCATTGAGAGCTTGTCTACAATGAGTATCCGCCATTCTATTCTTTGTGACTCCTTGCCTTTGGGACCGCGGTAGCGGATCACCTCATTCATAATCTCTGGAATATTAAAAACAATTTAATAATACAGTATTGGTAAAATAGTTGTCTATTAGCAAGTTAATTTTCTAAGTTTTGTTACATAACAGCTCAAACAAAATTGCAGTAATGAAGGCTGTTACAATAACAACTGAAAGATATTACATACTTTATGCACACAATATTTATTTTTATTGCACTACTCAATACTTTAAGCCCAATAAAAGTGACTTAAAATAAGAATTAGTATGGGAAAGTAGTGATCACAGTAGCGGAGTAGTTGCATGAAATATATTTTGTTATTCTTCAATTAATTGACAAACATTTTCCTATTATTTCTAGAAAAGATATTTAATTTGTGAAATTATACATGAAAATACTACTATTTGGTAAAAGTATTTGAGGATGTGGTCATCAATCAATAATTTTATAGATTAGTATATGTCACTATAGAAAATAATTACCACTACTGTTGCAGTTTTAAATTAAAAATAGGTCAAGTAGACAAAGAGAAACAGTTACTGCCAATAATTATAATCTAGGTTATGGGAAGTTGAAACTCCCAAGTTACAAATGACATTTTTGAATGAATTTTCTGTTGCAATTGCAGATCGTGTTAAATAGAATATCAAAAGAACATAATTTGCAATCAAACAATCCCACAGATATGCTATGACGTACGCCCCCACCCTACTTCAACATGAAAATCAATATTTTGTCCAATGTCAACATCGTCAATTTAAAGGCGTACAGAAAATATTAGCTACATGAATATATATAGCAGCAGCTTTAAAATATGTTAACTACACTTGTAATTGACAATAATTTGTTTACAATATAATTTATATTACGACATGCAAAATCCCCGTATGCTGAAGTATCTTTGCATGTTACGGTGGGTAAGAGTAAAATGAGATAAGTTATTCTTAAAAAAAATCCGACTAAATAGAAGAAAACATTGAATAAATCATTTTATCTTGTGTATTTATTACATTAGTCATCAATCTGTCTTTGAAATACAATTGAATAAGAATGAAATACGAACTTGTATATAAAATTTGATACATTGGATTCAAGGTACTGTGGCAAAAAATTAAGTTTTTGCGTAAATTGCGAATGTAATATTATTTAAATAACATTTTTTCACTTACTTTGACCGACGAGCGCTTTTAGAGCCATCTTGCACCACTAACTGTCACAGACTAATCAATGAGGTTTTCCTCAGTTTTTCTTAAGGGCGTTAAACATAGAATATGCAAGAAATGTCATCGCGACAGAACGATTTGAAATCGATTTCTAGCGAATAAAAGTTATATACCTATTTATGTTCCTTTTTTTAAACAATGAAACTCATTTAGGTATATTATTAAAAATATGGACGTCGGAACGTTGTTTTAATAAAAAGGGATAATTTAGTAAAAAAATATATGCGATGCAGGAGACTTGGAAGTCTGGGAACACATTAAATTTGGACAAAATTATTAAAATAATAGGAATCATAACTTTTTCTGTTCCTTTTAGAAAACAATTTTCTTATTTCTGCCATAAAATGCGCGCGTTTATTGTGATAAGTGATAAGGATGTGGGTCGATAAAGTAGATAGAGAGGTAAGATGTTGCTTCTTTATTCTGACGAATTGAATGAATTGACGACGAGAAAGAGATAGAAAATAGAGACTTCGGTTCGCGGTTCGCAATTTATTTAGTTTTTTATACGATCTTGTAGTAGATGGATGTGTCGAGGTTTTTATTATAGTGTTAATCACGTGTGCGTAAACAATGCAGTTTGGCAACGATATGATAATGGCATAATGCTTCCCTAATGTGTTGCTTAATTTTTATTAGGTATGTAAGTTAATATTATAGATGTGCAAATAAAAGACAAAATTTTATATATTAATTATAAAGTCCTCTAAAATAAAACAACATTGTAACATTCCATAATTTAATCTAAATGCTAAAATGAAAAATCTCGATTCCTTTTTTAACATATATTAAGTATTTTTTTTATTTCTTAGTGTAGCTTATATTTAATTGATAACAATAATGTTGATAAAATATTTTTTTTGCTACCTTCAGTGTTATATATCACAGACAAAAATAACTTAAAGTTAATTTAATATTAGTTATCACAATTAACAGTAGCATAATATGCAAAAAATAGTATACAAACAATGATGTGCTTATTTTCATTTACAGCTGGTGAAAGTGTCGTGTGGTGTTCGATGAGTCTAACAGAGGTGTTCTAAGATTAGTTTTATAGATGTGTTTGTGAAATGTACGGTGTCTATAATTATTGACCTTGACGTGCGGCTATTAAAGTGTAAACAGTTAAATTGTGATCCTTGAAGATGAGGTGCGACGAAAAACCAGTCGTCATAACATACCCTTGTCGCGCTGAGGGCTGGTTAGATAAATGTGGTAAGTTAAATTCTTCTGATTTTCAAAAAATAATTTAGTAGTACGGGTAATTGCTATTTTTGTACTACAGCACCGAGTTATTTGTGGCGTTTTACGTAAGTGCTCAATGAGTGACATGATTCTTTAGGTGAGTAAAGGTCACATTCCTTAGCGAGCTTACAAAACAATTCAGAACAATTAAATTAGCACTTTTGGTTTTCAAATCCGTGCACAAGAAGTTATTTGAACCGTTCGTCCGTGCGATGTAGTGGTGTAACTAATTACCTGATCTGCTGTTGCAGTTAATAGATACGGTAAAACTTGGCTAGTTTTGTTTTTAAACGAATGTTTACGCTTTGACAGTAGGTAGACAATTCTGGACTGATGTTTGCTTTAAAACTTCGAATGATTACTACCCGCATAAATCGATAAGTGTATTTGATTTACTCTGATTTAAGCGTAATTGTTTTTTGCATGTTCTCAGATGATATGTATGATGTTATTTTAAAAAGTAAGACAAAGTCCATGAGTAATCGAAATCAATCTAAAAAATGCTTGTTTAAAATTGCTGTTGATCGCTTTTAAATACAAATTGTGTAATTAAAAGTAAGTGTGTGTAAATCACCTATAATGTCTTTTAATTTTTTGTAGATTTAAGATAGATAGAAGTAATTGTGTAAATTGAGTTTGATTCGCGGCAGTGGTTTCCATTGCGCGTAACTACTGGGTTGCACAATCATGGTGGGTCTTCGTCCCATAACAGATGGCGACGCGATGACGGCGATTATAATTCACTTAACGTCCGTTACGACTAATTGTATAAAACTTAATAGAATTTTATTGTATGCTCCGACTGCCAGTAACACTATAATGAAATCAACAGCTTCTTTACCAATTTTAACGCTCGACTAGCGAAACGATCTAACGGTCGCGAATTGGAAATCCACGCAGCTTGTACCGGTATACTTTTGTTGTTTCGTAATTTTTATTGTCCTCTATCTTGCTTTCATTTGCAGCTTCTATTGATATTGAACCATAAACCATTACTAGTTATCAATAAATTTTACATGATTAATGTCCAGTCTCTCGTTTAAATCTAAAACGTGCAAGTTAGACTGTACGCTGAATGCATATTAAAAACGATGGGATGCATGGTGTGATGAACTCTGCCACAGTTTACTTGTCCCGAAATAAATTTTATGATTCAAGAGTATTTCGATCATTGAAGTTAACTGGACCACACACAAGCAAATAAAAGTAACGTGTATTTCCGATACCTATTAACTGCGAAATTATTTATGTATTTTTTATACATAGATCGTATTTTGAAAATCGAATCTTTTTTCGCAGATTGCATTTTCAAAGTTAAAGGCCTTGATTGGTTGTTCTTCAAGTTCGAGAGACCGATTCCTGTGTTAGTCGTTTTAATATCTTATGTACCGCAGTAGATGTTTTTTGAATGATAATGATGATTATGATTTGATGTAGCTAGTAACGATCGTTGTAACCTAAAAATCACCGCAATGCAAATCGAAAATGAAGAAATACGCAAAATGTGATTGGGATTAAAAGCGTAATAAAATTCCCAGGTCCATCTTTTTCGTTCATGCAATTTATTCTTGCAGTAATTACTTATTAAAGGCAGATAGTAACCGTTTCTAACTTGAATAAAGTATTTGTGTATGAGCTATATACGCAATCTAAATAAAATTAGACTCATTACATAAAATCAATATATTAAAAGCTAAGTAATTTATGTCTTACATATTGAAAGGATTATTTTTTTCACATAGACATTCGTGACTACTTGTGCTCGATTATGAAAATTATAAAGTGGAATAATCGAAGTTAATTTATGATTGCCTATTCGACTTTTCACTTGATTAACTATTGTAAACCACGTAATTGTATTACGATTTCGTCATGAAAGTTAATATGTAGTAATTTTAATTAATATTATGCTCATAGAATTAAAATAGATAAAAGGTTCTACTTAAAAGGAGATTTAGAACAAAATCTGCAACCATAAAAGCTTTGTCACTTAGCTAATTTGAATAAAAAAATTAAACACGGTGGTTTCATTGTTAAATGATGAAAATTCGTGTATGTAATAAGCAAAACGGAAATAGGCCACACGAATTTTTATTATATGTAAACAAGCTTGTGTTACTTGCGACAAGATTTTCGTGGAGCCGTGATGTCATGAGTGTGCATGAATGTGCCGAGAGTTTGGACGGACGGTCACGTCGTGGACAAGCGTTGAAAATAAGAAGAAATCGTATAAGGAAAACAATTTTAGTATGCAGTGCGTGACCGCTCCAGTCACTAGGTGAGCGTTGCTCGTGAATGAATTTCATGGGAAGGTAGGAAAGATAGCAACGTATTTTACACATTGTTGATCCAGTTTTGTTTAGTTCGCCGCTAACGATTCCTGTTTGCTTAATTCACGCATTTACGATGCTTTTTTATTATAAGGTGGTAAGCTAGCGCGCGGCCACTTGAATTCATGTAAAAGACGAAACGACCGCTGCCTATAGATACCTGAAATTGCAGATGCGTTGCCTACCCTTAATTGACGGAGGAAGAGGAGGAGGATATATAAAGTGGATATTTCCCCTATCTTTACGTCTCCACCATCATCAGATCCGCTTTCTCTTCCCAACATTTCCTTATAAGTAAGGAGTGAGAATGGAAAGGGATTAAAGCTAGGCCTCCGGAATTCTTTCTATAAGATTCAGTTCAGCATTTACTAAAGTCTACAACTGGATTAGCACATACGATTTCGAATGACTCAAAAAGTTGTATGGAGGCTCCGTTATATCGGAGTGGCAGCGGGCACGTGCCGAGCTTGCAAATGACGACCGATAGAAAGTAAACTCTCGCGGACCTGCTACTGAATGTTATCACACTAACAGGTGCTATTGTTAAAATACCACAGAATGAGATAAAAGCCACTTTTTAATGTTTTGTTTTTAACATTTTCACACAACTTTCGACAACGACAGCTATTACGACAAGATATTTTTTTTTGTTGACTAATTATTGCTTTTTTCGCCTATTGTATGCGATAGTAAAGTTATGAAATGAAATTTCTATTAAGCAATTTTTTTTATTATTTTCCTAGTTAAGTTAGTAATAAGATTACTTTATTTCTCTGGGGATTTGATTTAAGCACATACACGGAATACTAAAGCGCTGACACTTTAGATAAGGGCGAGCGAGGCAATCTAATGAACATAGAGTTAGGGGTCTTTTAGATATACGACGGTAATTATATGCCTCAAGGGGCTACCGAACCCCTCGTCTGCGAGCGTTCGCTATAAATCAAGCTAACTACTCGAACTGTGAAACGGTATTGGAATCCTCTTTGAAATTGAAAGCCCCTGATCTAAACCGATGACAATTGCGTGAGTCACAGGGTGTTGTCGAGTGTAACTTAGAATGCGAACTATTTGTTTTAGGCGCGTCGAAGATACCGCCCAACTGTGCACACCTATCTTACTTAATATAAGTACACTTACTTCTTGTGCAATAACTCAGACAGCTTTAAGTTGTGGCCAAACTGTGTAAATGTTATAGTTAGCCTTTTTTTGGATTGGCTTGACATTTCGTAATATGAACATGCAAGTATGGTTCGTTCGACATTTTGTTTGAGGTCTTTCACTTTACCCATTTACCTTGATAATATTAATCGATGAAAAGTTACTATCCGAACTGTTCATGTTCATTTAGCTTTAATTGCAGTGATATTGTTTTGTGTTCATTTTAACTATCGTGTACCACGTATCTTAAAACTGGCTATTTATTAAAATAATACAAATGTTACAATAATCTACTTCGTCTGCCGCTCTCGTTTTATTATCAATTGCATCTATAGCAACTGGCACAATTATATTTTACACTAGTGTTACATATGTATTTAATTTTGCAAAATTAGAAATGGTAATTAAGCAGATCAACAAGATATTGTTACATTTTCCTTTACTTAATTTATTTTATTTAACATTTAAAGCACTAATTTGCAACTAAGACGTCAACTAGTTAAGTTTTTTTACGTCTTTTATAAAATTTCTTGAATAAGGTATCCGGATGAGGTTAATTTTGCAAGTAACTTGCAAACAAGGGTTTGATAAGACTATTAGAAGACGTGATTTAATATTTCAGATCTTCGGTGCAATAATAGCAACCGGAAACGTTTCCTATTTCATTCTCATAACTGTTCATTTTATGTGCATGAGTAATATCCGATGCGTATTGTATATAATTAACAGATAAAGGAACAATATTATGTCAAATAGGTTAGTTAATTTATTTGATATTTTTTTTAATTAAAGTTACAGCTTCATAAGCAAAATAATCAATGTATAATTTTTTGTTACTTTAATAGGCAGAATACATACTAATCTTTTTTTTTTTAAATAATGTTCACGCTATCCTTAATAAATAAAAAAAGTAATTTAGGTATTTCGATTTACATTATTTCTTGCTGATTCATAAACATTTGTAACACAAATGTAGAAGGATTGTAAAAACTGCAATATATTGTCTGTATTCCTGTGCATTTTTTTTGTATTATCTATACAGCCAGCGTTGTGCTAGATAAAAAAAAATGCAAGGTTTTCATATTTTCCAATTCATGATTAGAACGGCATCTAACCAACGAGCATTGTTTATTTTTAGAAAGTTCTTAGTAGAAAATCAGATCTTGTGGTTTTGAGTAAGTATCTTTGTAATAAAAACTGTATTTTTTACAACAAGATAAAAATACTCTGCGCTTTTACAGTAACAAGTTATTATTATATCATATTTTTTATATAATTAAGCTTCATAAGGCAGTATATACCCTTTCGATAAAAAAATATCTCCGTCCCTTCTCTAAAAATATCCTTTTATTTAATGACACACATGATAGGAGGATAAGCACCTAATAAAAGTTATTTCATTTTTCTTAAAAGGGATGTATTAAAATAGGTGCTTTTTCGTGGTTAAAATAAAACGAACTGTGTTTCTGAAGTTTCCGCTTATTTTGTCATTACTTAGCGATTCATTACCGTTAGGATGACCTATGTTTCAACGGATCAAAACTCAAGTTACGTGGTTCTGAAACGCATTTCATAATTTATCGAACCAGAAACGTTAAAAATGGTTAAACGTAGCTGGGAAAACGGCCAATAATCATTTCCATGACAATTATATAAATGTACTCAAGCTGTGTTAGTTCTTATCGCGAATAATTTACTGAAAGATTTCTTCTAGAGATTTACTAGATTAGATACATCATGCTATGAGTACTGAACTTAACTTTATAAGCTGTTTATTCTCTTTTTCCTATACGTTTACACTACAATAATTAGTATAATGAATAGCATATAGTTATTTAGTTGCAATGAAGAGGGTTAGAGAAACATTTTTCTGACGATGGACTCGTTTATCGAACAAACTAGGTCCGTTTATCGTCTCCAGCAAACTATCCGCCATTTTCGCATTCCCACTAAGTATAGAATTGTATTGTAATTGATTGAATATGGATTAAAAAGAATATTTTCAACGTTAACATACAAAATAACTAAATCGCCAATTTCGCTGACAAAACTTAGACTTGTTTCTATTGTTTATTTTTTCTTAGCACTTTCCACTGGCTCTTACGTAACAGCTTGATGGGTTTTTCTCAAGTGGGTGGGTTGGGTTGAGTAAAGTCAGCGACGTTTATGAATATGCATTGACTTTTCCGACACTTGTGTACTACCATAGAGTTATGCAACATTGCATATATGTATGGACGAGATATGACGAGACATCAAGGTATAAAACTTTTTTTATACTGCTAAGTTCAGTGACCCAACTTTGTCATATCTTTTTTGTAAAATCGTATACAAATAGTTTGTTTTTTTAGCTAAACTGTTTGAAATCGCATTTAATTCTATAATTGGTTTACAGATGTATGTTATAATCTCATTATTATCTGTAGTTTATCAGCTATACAGAATTTGTCTCGCTTATCGTAAGTGAAAGTATCTACTGTTGTATTGCCACTTCTAAGCAGACGTCAGAAATGTGACGTAAGTTAATTTAACTTGTTCCGTCAAATTTCCCTTTGGGTAACTTTCACGTTGCATAGATATGTAAAAACAAAAACATGATTTGATGCTAATTCGGTTTGAGTCTTTTATTAGGATTGATTCGGCATTAAAACAAATGAAATACATTTAATGTAAACGTAATAATATTATTCTATTATGTTGTACGAGTATTCGATAGGCTGATGCGGAAGGCAATTCAACGCAATAACAACATTTTCAAGGTGGGCGTGTTAGCATTCTATTAAAAGATTCTGCAAAATTAAACTTTTTTATGTTATCAATCATAATTTTTTTTACATCATGTTAATGGAGGTAATTTCATTGCCTATTATAATTTTAATTAATCAATTTGTGCAATATTTCTTTCTTTAATTTTTTGTGTTCTTAAAGTTATCAAATAACTAAACCACGAATGAAAAGCACTACACAAACACCTATGAGTTTTTGATTTGTAAAGTCATCTGTTGCCATTTTCAACTGATGAATAAAATAATTTAAGATGTTAGCATGTTTTTTACAAAGACGCTAAAATAACGACACATTCTCAACGCCCACTCATAACGGACTTTTTAAACTTATCATCCATGACCTTTGCACTTATGTATACTCTAAAATTTATCATGTCGTTATTAATTTTCCGTTAGGACGTATTATAATTTAATTAAATTATTCTTAAGCAACTTTTATTGTGAAACTTCTAAACTTCCAATATGCCGTAACAATATAAAAGTAACGACAGTATACATTTTACTATTACAATATTGTATTTCTTTTTCAATAATCATTTATAGCTTTTAAGGTTTTCCATATATGGAGCAAACTAGCACTGGGGAAACCGAAGAGATAAGAGGTGCATAGTTTGTTGTAGCAATTCACTATAGGAAGAAGAATGCGATACTAACAAGGATTTGTAACGGCCATACCGTGTAACACTGCAACGCATTTGTTCTCCTCACTTTGACACACAAAGTACCAAGTGCTTCTATCTCTAACTTCAATAAAATACCGTCGTTCAAGTCCGAATAATATGCATAATACGCTAGAAGTAACTATTCAAGCATTTAGAACATAACAACAGAATACGCTACAAAGGTAATTTTATTATTTTATTATAGAAATTCACTTTGTAAGCTTTAGTTAATATTTGACTGATTAGTTTTTAAATTTATTAAGAAATGTCTTTCTGGATTCTGCATATAAAATATTAACTATAGAAAGTATTTTAAGAGAGGATCTGTAAAAGTTCATCAGAGCAAGACGTGATGTGGTCGGTGGACCAATATTCTCACGTTACATGAGAAAATATTTCCCGTGAAAAATTATACGAGCTTGTTATTTGTGTGGGAAGTTTATTAGTAGCTGTCGTCTTAATTATTTTCATTAATTAACTCCATTAATGTACTGAAAACAAATGAGAGAGTTCAGTAATCCTTCTGATAAATTGGAAGCCGTTCAGAAATATACGGAGATTTTCTTGCACCCGTTTTCATTTTTAATCGAAGTCATGAATAAGAATAAATACAGTATCATCTTAGTTATTTTCGGAAGTTATTTCCATTAATTTGATCGAACACTAAAACAACAGTTAATTTACAATAGATGAAAATAAAATGATTGGAAAAGACGTAAGAATATATTTTTTTCTTGCTACAAATAACAATTCATTGTTTGGTTCAGTCGAGGTTGCATTGAATTTGATTTTTTTTAATCTATTTTGTCATGATCTTAATATGATATAGATCGTGTATAGAATTAATTCTCAGTTAATCCAGAGGTCGGTGTCCGTTCCCACAGCTTGGCTACGCGCCGGCGATTTCGTGACAAAGGTCACAATTCGGTGTGCATATTGTTGTCGATTGTTGTTACGTTACGACTTGGCTTATTGTACCTTTGTAGGATGTATTGAATACAAATTACCTCAATCTATTTACAAATTTGTACTTTATTTTAATTAAAACGCTGAACTGAGATTTTTATCATAATAAATGTAAACGGAAAATTTTGTTGTAAAATATTTTCATTGATAGATCGTCCATTGCATAATTTGTATTGCAATAGCAATAGCGGTTCAGTAAAGAGAGAAAGTCGTTACGTTGACATAAAAAGCCTACAGGCAAAGCTCGCTCACACGCGCTCTGATTGCCTACATGATCGATACTATACACAATGCTTTGTACGACTCAATCTCGCTAGCTTTAGGGCTCCCTTGCGCAGCCCCAGACAACAGACCTCACGCTTTCCGCCCTCCGTCCCTTTAGATGCATTGTGCATGGAGGGCAGCGACCGAGGCGGAGGAAGTGTTCCCTCGTTGCCATGACAACAGTTCAGACGGGGCGCAAGTAGCAGCACCCTTCCGGGCTCAGCGCGTGCGTGCACTGATATATTTTTACAACATTTAATTCTATGCCAATGTGTTCATTACGAACGATAAGAAGCCGTTGTCATTGTGCGATATCATGGGGAGGTTACTGCGGTGTTAATTGTAACCAGAGGGGAATGTTTATAGCAATTTAACATTTGAGGGAAATATTAAAAGCCATAATTTGGTAAATGTGATAAGTGAACGCCGGCAAACTTATCATTTAATTAGTTCAGAAATCGTGCTTGTTATATTATAATAGTAATTTTCGCGTTAAATAAACCCTTATCTTGTAAACATATGTTTTATTTTTACACATAGAGCAAGTGTTGTGTTTCTAGTGGGGTTGAATGATCAAAGAATTGATTGAATTTTATTACAGAGGCGGGCTTCAATAATGTGTTCCGCGTACCGGAATCAGGTTACTTCCTGCTTGCTCTTCCATAGTTGTCAGCTTGTCAGTGCGCGATGTGCGTCGTGGAGTTAATAAAAAAAGCGTAATGTTGTTCTACGTCATTGTAACTTGATCTTAATAATTTGATATATTACAGGATAATGCTTTATTTGATTTAAATACATATCTGTTGTTGATATTTGGTAGATTTTTAGATCTTCTTCTGCAGTTGAATTTGTACAGTTAAGAAAAGTTTTCTCTAATAAAGCTAGTCATGCCTATCGTAGCGGCATTATTAGATTCGGTTCTTAGCAAAAAATCCTGAAATGTTAAAAAATGTTGATATTACGTTTATGTTGGCGAAATTTATATAATGCTAGTCAGACATGTTAGGCTTTCGATAACTTTTTTGACCTAACAGGTGTAGTTTACCTAATGAGTGTGTGTTGTGTTTGACTTTTATGTCTATAATGACTACAAGGTTAAAACCGTTGTGCAAAGAATAACGTGTGTGGCCTGCATAACAGCACAAAAATCACAACTGTTAGAATAAAAAAAATGTTCCATACGTTAAACTAATATAACTCGTTGTGTGGGTTGATACAATAAAAATTATTCCTACGATGATTTAACAAGCATGTCGAACAACAATTACTTGTACAAGGCATGCAAGCGGTGGAAGAAAATTGATTACTGTAAATAATGCCGTACAAATGCTGGAACACACAGTCTTATTTAAAGCCTGTAATCAATTTAATCGACTTCGTCATTCCGACGGTGGATCGAGTAATTAAGGTCGTAACGAAAAATCGGAGCGAATCAACTTTGTAGACGAATAAAAAATACCACGAACTTTCGAAGCCATCTATTGTGACATTTTGTATTTAAGAGATGAAATGAAGTTATTGTAGATTGTTCTTTTGCTTATAGTAAAAAATGCTTTTAATCGTGAAAAAATCCTAATAAACTTTAACTATAAGTGCATAGGGAACTAGTTGATAGTTCTTTTACAGGAAGGCTTGTTGTATACTGTGGAGTGAAATTTTATTAAAATTAGAAATTAAATGTGTTGGTCCATGCGTTATAAAACTGTTTGTCTTGTTTTATGGACAATATAATGTTGATATTTTAGCTACAGTTTTGTACTATGAAATGCAACAAGATATAGGTCTCTACTTGTAAATAATTCATTAACTGAAATATGTTAATAGAGCGCACTTGGATAAAACTCGGCCTAGTAACTTTGAATGCGGAAGCATTTTTGTTGTGAGTTTTTTTACGAAACGTTGGTTGTTTGGCCTATTTCGTTAACTGTTTGTTTTGCTTGAAAATAAATTAACCGATGTTAACAACTCCGTGTTGCATGGTTAAAAACAAAAATTAATTGAATTTTCTACACTATGCAATCGTCAGTAGTCAGTAAAAAATAAATTGAGTGTGAGAAACTAAACATTCTTGAGAAGAGTAACACTAAATAAAAATATCGAATAAAAATAGACAAGAATTTTCTTTTTTTTTTAATTGATTATTTTTTTTTACTTAATCTAAATTATTACAATCAAAAACATTTAAATGCCCTTTAATTAGGGCAGCCTTGTCCAATAAGTCGCCAATTGATTTGTTTGGCTGTAGTGTGTAGTGACAATGGGTTTGGACCGCGGCTGTAAAAAACCTTGACATCAATATAGACGCAGCTCAAAGTCAACGGTAAACTAGTTAATGAATTTAATAGCTTTTGGGAAGGATGTACATTTATATCGAATGTTCAATACTGTACATGTTAACCAGGCAGAACCAGGAAAATAAACTATTAGTACTATAACCGATAATGTTTTGGCGAAGTGGATGTAACTTTCACGTCGCCAAATCAAATTGTCTTTTTTTATAATTATTCACTAGTAACGTACCTGTAACTCTTTTCATATTGCGAAACATGGCTAGTGATTGTCATTTATTATATTATTATAAAATAAGCTTTTTGTTTTTTTATACTATAAAATCATAAAACTAACTTGCGTTAGATTCAATAGATACGACAGTTATTTTAAAATTATACTAACTACATGAATATTGATGATACTACTAGACTACATAAGAAATTGCATCAAATCGAAAACGATTTGTCGACGATGTGCTTTGGTTATGTTATTAGAAGGAAGGTAACTCAAATTACAATAACGTCATTCACCGTCTGTGTGGCATTGTAATGCGAGCTTGTTATTTTTTCGTTTCTTATCCACAGCCCAAACATAAAACTACGTCATCAAATGAGTTCCACAATAATGAGTACCTCGGTCTATGATAAACCCGGCATTTTGAAGAGCCGCTGTTATTACGGGGAGCGAATCGCTTTGAAGGGCAGAAATGTCAACAACTGAAGAATAGCACCCTTGTGCGCAATTTCCATGTCAAAAGAAGGTCATCTGAATGCTGAATGGCAACAAAAAGCTTATTATGTGATACTGAAAAACTATATTATCACACTAACACAACAATCTACATATATTAATTTTTGTTTCCTGTAAGAAGACAATCGTTTTTCTGTAGTTAAACTATGATCTACTTCATACTTCTAACAGTTCATATAACTTTTTTCAAAATGTTCATAAGAAATTGTATTTAATTACAATAGAACCTTGACAAGTGTGAAACCTTTATAAGTGAGAGTCATCGTGTGGTCTCAGCGGACGATCTCGTATAAGAAACTCGGATTACGGAAGAACAACTAAAAAATTAGATAAACGTTCTATAGGACTCTAGTTTATCGAAGTTCGACGGTATTCATTTATAATGCATTTCACACTTTGCGGAAGGTATTGATGAGTGGAGGCTATATCCAATAGTGAGCAGGTAAAGGTTGTTTATGATGATAATGATGATGATGTATCACGAACAAGCCAAACTGTTTGTAAGAAACTTGCTGAAATATAAAAAATCCACTGAAACGTAACTTGTAAAAATGAAACTGTAAAAGCAGAATCTAGCCAGAAAACAACTTGAAATGAAAAGCGGATCTTGAATAGAAAGCACACTCTTTTTACACGAAAACATAACATCTTATGCATAGACACGTTTTTCCACTCACTTGAAAAACCACAAACTTCACAGACCCAAGAATTAAATAGCATAGTAAATGTTTATTCCTAAAAGTTTAGAAGTGTTTTAGCAATAATAACTTCTTTTGAAAATGAACTAATTACAGAAACCTTACGTTAATAAAAACAAACAATATTCTACAACATACGACTATAATAAATAGAAGTCATCGAAGGGTTTCACGTTTTCTATTGAAACCATAAGTATGGTCAAAGGTCGCATCACGAAGTCACTGTATGATATTTACTTTGTTTTGCTGATTTCTATTAAAAACATTGATTCCGTACTTTAACTGAGCATTAAAGATCCATTGCATACTATATGTGTACAATTAATCGATTATTACAATAAAATATTATAGAAAACTAGCTTTCGCCCGCAACTCCGTCTGCATGGAATTATAAAAAATAAAAGTGAGGAGCCTAAGTGTCCTTTCCGACTATCCTTTACGACTATATCAAATTTCAACGAAATCCGTTTAGCCGTTTAGGCTACAAACTCTAACAAACATCCATTCATCCATGTAAACTTTCGCATTTATAACATTAGTATGAATTATTACTTAGCATTAGAATTGTGATGTGGTTGCAACATCTGTTAACAGATGCATATAATTTATAAGGTTTCCTATAATCGTTTAGTGTTTCTAACAATAGGAAGAATATCAGATATACACGTAAATTGTAAAGAGTAAACAATATTACATTAGCGACGTTGCAATTTATTCAAATGAATACGAAAAATATTTAGACCGTAACTTAAAATATACTGAATGCAAGTTTTTACAGAAGTAAAAATATAGCGTGCATATTAAAGTAAGCATATTTTTTCATACAATAGTTTCATTTAGTTCTTTGTTACAAAAACTCCGTATTAAAGATGCATGTATTCCATAACCTGATATTGTTTATTTTATGCTCGAATGTTATAATGGCTCGTCCAAACCAGTTATGACTAAGTTAATGCCGTCAGTTTTAAGACATGATTAACCAGTGTGTAACGCATTTAAATTTTAAACAGAAACATGCGTCTTAAGTAAACTATTCCCCTATTTCGCAATTATATACGGAACGGCTTAGAATTTTGAGCAATCTGGAAAAACATGTATTAAAAAAGTTTAAAGGATCCATACAAATTGTAGAAACGAAATACAAAAACGTATAGTAAAAGTATCATTTAACCATTTCACTAATTTCTGTCGTATTGTAAACGCTTGCTAAGTTACTAAACTATGTATTTAATTCCTTAAAATAATCTAGTATTGTTCGATATAAACGGATACGAATCATATATCGGTTATTGATTAAACTGTATCGCTGGTAGCTTATAGCTCGTGTGAAATGGCGTGTAATTAATTAATGAGATTACTGCCACATCGACCGTGGTACAGCATTAAGCTATGTTATCACGCTCGATTTATGTAACTCTTTATTTACTACTGTATGTTTCTGAAATTGTCATCAAGCTTATTCGCAACAAAGTTCAGAGGTTTTGTAAATACATTTTGTAAGAACGGGCGCACAACTTTGACTAAACTATCGCATAACTGTTTTGCGATTGCCGATTATTTCGTGTTCAATACAACTGTTTAATTGCACTACTAAAAATAGAGTAGTAGTATAGTGTGCGCACCTTCATATAAGCTTATAAGAATCAAAGTGTGACTAGATAGTTGTGCGAGTTTAATCAAAGGTCCGTGCGCTCTTAATCTTGAGTTGCAAGATCAATTATTTGCCACAATCGGCATTATCAAATCAAGTGTAAAAAAGTTATTTTTAAATGGTGTATAGTATTTATGTATAGTTATTTTTGTTTAAATCCACGGATATGAAATGTAAAACCAAATGAAAATTAACTACGGTTTATAAGATTCTCGTAGAGCTTTCAGACGCCATGACGCCTCATTTCCATCAAATTTTGTATGACGTTGCGGCGTCGGCGGGAAATGCAGGCGACGCCGTGTCCGGTGCGGCGCATTTCCCTCAGCCCGCAGGCAGATGCGCCGCCCTGTAATTACATTGTACCCGTCTAGCCTGCTACCGAGGTGACGTCCAAATCATTTCATATTTCAAAACTCTCTAACATCATTTGCGAAATATGTTTGAATGTTTTTACTGGCGTATATGATTTGAAAATAATTTGTAGCAAATATTTTGTTTTCGCAAAGAGCGGTTTATAGACAGTGGGAAAGTTGTTAAAATATAATGCAATTTTAGTAAGACAGTAAATGTCTTGAGAAATTAGTGCAGCCATTAGTATCTAGTTTTCTAAAAAAGACTATGTAAATTTATCTCTGTTTGGTTATATAGTTACTTGAATATGCTATAATGTTATCTTGACATTGTTATTAGTTGAAATAATGCTAGATTATGTTGAGTATAGCCATCAAGATTGATGAGATTGGCTCTGCTCCAAAGGTCCTAATGAGTATGTTAGATTTCATCATAGATTCCACTGCCCACGTTCATATCAGATTGAAAAATATGTTTAAGGTTGAATATTTAAATGAAATGATTTTAAAACGTCATTGAATTGAAATACCACATAAAAGCTCAAATGATATAAATCTTGTTTACATCGAAAATTGTACGCGACAACTTGAAAATTTCAAGATTTACATTTCCAATGAAAATATGTAATGGCGTCGTGTATGAAGTTTTATGTTTTCAAGATTTAAATGTTCACCTGGAATTGAATTTCAATAGAAATGATAGAATTCTCACGCTATATTCTGGTATTTCCTTTTACAAGATTCTTTTTATTGTAATTTTCGATATAAAAATAATAAATATTCTTTATTGTCAATCATTGATTGAAGGATCAATATTGCTTTGGCTCCTTAACTAGGAATTCCTGTGTTTAAGGAGCCAATGCCTTCCCTTTCAGTTACCTTTTAACAACAAAAAATAAAATAAAAAAAAAACTTAAGTATCGCATGAAACCATACAAAATTAAAGAAAAAATAAACCTACTGTTGATATAAATACGTGGTTTCAGCATTTAACATTGGAATTGACAATTCCATTGCGGCCGGCACCGGAGATGGAGTACAATTTCCTGGCGTAATATGTAATTAACATGCCGCGATCACAAATGTAGCTTTTATGATTTTTAAGTTTATATTTATTTGAAATAAAAGGATATTAACGATTATTACGATGTCCAAGCTATTGAATTTAAGTATAACGTTGCTTTAAAAACCTTCATTTGTTTTAATTTCTTTAACATGTCTCTTATTTTGTCTGTCTACGTATAGTTAACGTTTCTTCGATGAAATAATGGTTGTTTATAGCAGTATCTAATATCTTAATTTAAGGTATTGATATTTGAATTATTTGTCTATATTAAACGTTATAAATAGCGGATTTTTAGATGTTTATCATCGACAAATATTCAAGGAATAATAAAAGTAATTTAATTTTATTACGGATTGAGCAATACATTTTTTAATTTTCCGTTTCTCACAAGCAAGGTCAATGACATTTTTGATCATCAAGTTGTCATTGTTTTCTTCAAAGAAAAGTATTTTATATTATTTAGTGTGAATCTTTGTATATGTTGTTACTCACTTTGATGCCTGTTCATTGGCCTTTAAGTAAATAACTTATGAGTCAGTATGACGGCAAGCTCGCTTATTCGTATGTATGTTAGACTTCTTGTTTTAAAATTAATTGCCATGTTCTCTGACGATTGCAATCTGCTGTTGACTCATAATAAAAAAAGTTTTATTCTTGCATATGACATAAGAAATATCTTATAACACATATTTATGTCATGGTTAGCTTTAAGTATTTGAAACAGTGTTTTGTCTACACTGCACTCAGAGACTAGACTAAAAATATATGAGTTGTGCAAATGTTTGCCAAGAACTGACCTTCATTCGTGCGTCACAAACGTCATACATGCTAACCAGTGATCCAAGTCATAACAGAAATTAACGAAACAAAATTAAGTTCTAACTGTGTTTAGGGCTATGGATAAAATAATAAAAGCACGGAAACGAAGCAGTAGCCTTAGATCTGTGGCAAGGAAAGGATGCTTTGCAATTAAGATCACTAAATTACGTAATCCTTTTTAATATGACACCTAAATAGACATAACTTCGCTAGATCGTAATTTCAACTAGATGCAGTTATTAGACTATTAGAGCTTTACATATTCAAGTCACAGATATTCTAATTGAAATTTGTATGCACCATCACGTGAAGCCTAATTTTGGAGATGCCCATACGGTCACTCACAACGGAGGACAAGCGTCCTTCCTCACATCCGGTTTGCTTGTCACATCACTCGGCCACGCCAACTGTACCGTTAGCGCTATTTGCACATTGCGATTGAACTCTTTTTGTGTACGTCACGCCTTATTTTTGCCCAAAACTATTTTAACCGGCCATTGAACCAAGTTAACTACAAGTTAGTATCTTTTTTAGTCAAAATCTATTTAAATATATAAGGAGATTAGAGAACCTATTTCAATATGCATAAACTAAGAGCATAAAGAGATGCATAAAGTAAGACTAAATTTATTCAGATTCATTTTTTTTAAACTTTAACTATAAATCTGTTGAATAGCGCCATCTACCGTCGAGTAGTACAACGACAGAGGAAACTCTGACGTCGGTGATTTCTTTACTGTCCGATAGATGTCTCTTTGCCTCTTACCCAGTTTGCGACATGCACTTGTACACCACGCTACGGTAGATGGCGTTAAATGTAAGTAAAAATTGTAATTTCAACCATGTTAGACTAGAAACATGGAGTATGAACTAAAAATCAAAGTATAATAAATTGGCAACAGATATTTATACGTTCTATGAGATTGCACATATAAGCGTTTCTTTGTTATAATTTTTCAAATGTGTCGAATGATTTATAGTGTCTTGTAGTTAACACCCACAATGTTATTGTCTGTCTGCCCAAGTTAATTACTAATGAACAAAGAATTTTTCTTTGAGAAAGGATTCTAATCGGATCATTTGTTTCGATTTTATAACTACAATCAACCGAAGATGATTTGCTATCACATTAGTCTGAGGGCAAATGAAAAAGTTCCTGAAACCTGTGATTTAGGTTCGCTACCTTTTAATGTCTTAGATTTAAAAATTCGAATGAATTTCAAATTTACTTAGGTTATAAAACAGTATTGGGCGAAATAATTGCTTTTTCTAATTAAACTTTGAAAAGAACGCATCACTACAGCCAAAATTTTATTCTTATACTTGTTTCTCAATAGTTACCTCTCACCTTTGTGAACACATTTTTAGTTAGAGTTACAATATTAAAAAGCTTTTAGCCTCATTTTCTCTTTGAAATCGCTGCCTGTTTATTCCAAATAAAACTCAATTGAACCTATAGAAATATAGTTTTAATTACATCACGGACATATTGGGATCATCGGCTGAATAAATAACTATGTTATTTTAGTCTAAGGTAGAAAAGGTAAGGAGTAAAAGGTTAGCATGGTATGGGCATGTTATGAGGAGGGATGAATCGCATGTTACAAGGAGAACGTTAGTTATGAGTGTGGAAGGGTACACCGATAAAGGAAGACCTAAAGAGATATGGATGGATTGCGTAATAGGTGACATGATCAAAAAGGGAGTGATGACTGAGATGATGTATGAATTATTTGGGGGACAAAAACCTGTTGCGCCGACCTTACGGGAATAGGATAAGGAGGACGATGATTTTCGTCTAAGTATTGGAAAAAACTAAAACCAATATCAAAATGTACCTATTCGTCTCACTTCTTACTCTTTAGGTGCGAAAGTTTGTTAGATGGATAATACTTATGAAATTACTACCTTTCGCTCACGACTCAGTCCGCTTTTTTATTTCCAACATATTGATTTGTTGAGTTTTACGATACGGTAACGGGTCGGTCATGCTCCTACACTTTGTATGCAGCTGTCAACAAATCGCAGGGCGCGTGTGAAAGGACTTCTGATAAGGTAGGACAGATATCCCTTCACGTTGAAAGGTCCTTTATTTGCTATGTTTTTCTGATACACCAGTATTTACGATTTAGCTCATTTTTATGGTCTTAAAGTAGAACTAGTCCCATAAAGTAACTTGTTAATATTTTTTACAACCCCAGCATTTTATATCGTCCGCTTGCTTGCGTCCATTTAGAAAAAAAATATAAACTTTTTCTATGAACTTAATTAATAATTCCAGATCACGTTTTATTTGTATTTTGAAATGATAGTTTATTTTTTTGTGATGTAATAAATAAATAGTTATATCAGAGCCGTTTCATAAACTGACGTGAAATTTAGAATAACATCAATCTAGAATTCTAGATTTTATTTATTATTTAGAGATATAGATTTGAGAGTTATTACGTAATTTATTTAAATAAATAAACAACTGCGTAATCGAGTTATTGTATTTTAATTTACGTTTAACGCTGCATTCAAAGACTAAACAAGCGTAATCTCCTTTTGTATTGTGTAAAAATTGGATACGATTTGAATCAAAATATTATGTCTTACATATAATTATAGTATAGAAGACTACATTATCGGTGTTAGTCTACGATAGTTCACCGTGAAGCTCAGCTAAACTCGTCGGCGCCGAGCATACGCTGCAGTATGCAAATACTACTGCACCGAACCGGTCCCCGCTGCTCCTACGATAAGCTGGTACCATGCCCGGGAGATAGCAAATAGATAAAATCACCTAACTCTCAACTAAGGGCCATACAATCGTATACGAGGGCGTTGATTCGTCGACACCACCCCTATGTTAAAACGGTTGCTAGTCAACAATAGATAAAAAATGAAATAATCCCCCTTGTAGTAATAACAAAACTAGTTTCCGTAGTAACAATTTTTGGTTATGAAAGGGTCCTGACGATTGCTCACAGAGTTAATCCATTACTGACGTCAATTTTATTGAGGCGTGCACTGATACGTATTGCAGTGCAGTTAATTAAAATAAAAAAGTGCAATGCATCAGAGTTGCGTGGAAACTTGCGTTATTTGATTCAAATCACCTCAGTAACCTGATTCTGTCGCGGAATAACTAATTGGCATGTTTAATAACACTTATTTGTCGAACTAGTGCTTTGTTAATTACATTTATTGATGTATATACATTAATATGACGTGTTCTTAAAAGCAGTCATCATAACACGTCACAATTTCAACTTCAGATATTATACCAAATCTAGAATAAGATTCTAAAGTTCAGTTGCTTTAATTCACACAGATTAAAGACTGTTAAATTCAAATTGTGTAATATACAGAGCTTTTTGATTTACCAACAGCTGCCTTTTTACCACCCGTAGCTTTTAACTTCCAACTTACCTATCACATTTGTATCATATAAATGCCTTATAATTCCATCTTAAGTACTTAACTTAATCTTCTCATTTCACGTATTAGTTCCATCCCATTAGACATGGGTCTGTCGCAAAGTATTAAAGGTATAAGAGTGTAGAGATGTGGTATAACTGACGGATGGTAACGGTCTTGAAGGCGACCAGCTGCGAACAGATGAGCGGTTCTCGTTGGTTTGGCGAAATCGCCCTCCGCGCGCGCCATCGCAGCGGCACGGCACCAGTCGGCCACCGCGCGGTCCCCAACGCGCACTGTCGTGTTGCGCGCGACCAATTTTAAAATCGAAATCTCTCGATCAGTGAAGGGAATTGTGACAGAAGTGTTGAGTGTCAAGTTCAGTGTTGGTATATTTCGAATTGATTGTGGCTTTTTATTACTATTTGCAATTCATTCGGTTGATGTCCTTTTGTTTGTTGTAAACATTAATTATTTTTTGGAACGAAGTTCAATGTTTTTAACGAGATACTTGTATTTTCAAAGAGAAGCTTTGCAATAAATTGCAATGCTTTCATAAGACACCTATTCATGTTTCTTGATAAACGTAATGAAATAAGGGACTTTTAAGTTCACAACGAACTTATTTTACACTTTAGAACAACTTGTCTGCTCATGGTCGTTACATTGTAATTTAAATAACGAAGCTCTAAATAGTTAACTTTTAAATATCAGATCCTGTAAGTAATCAGTAAATTGATCCTAGTTTTGCGAACATAAAAATGTTATAGTTTACAAAACTTTTTGCTCAACTTATATTTCTTTAAAACGTTTGTGTCTTTAGTGAACCGAAAAATAATTTCCTTTTAAAAGTTTAACGAATAATAGTCTCCATAGGAATTTAACAGTAAATACTCCGTGAAATGGCCGTAGGCTTTCGAAATACTGTCGTAATAGTTTCTTAATTACTTGCCTATTAAGTTAAAGCACGATACTTTGTATAACGACGCTCGCAGAAAACCGCAGAGATGATCTACTATTTAGTTAATGTGTTGCTAGGAGTGAGATTGGATTGCAACAATAAACCTGGTTTATAATCCTCAATATGGAACTCTCTCTCCGCTAGTGTTATAGCCTCGACACGAAACATCTTTAAAAACGGTTGCTTATTCATATTTATCTCGTTTCAATATCGTTATGTCATTCTCGAGATTCAGTTTCCAATAGATATGATCTGATTTAAAATATCTCACAAGACAATATCAAAACAAACTTCGACGACAGTACTGTTTACTAATGCCTTTTTTGTATTTCAAACAGCCTACAAAGACATTTTATATGACTCGCGATTTTTGGTCCAAGACATACTCAATAATAGACAAAACAAAATCGCACGCTTTTCTTAGTTTGATACATTTATTACAATGTTTTTCATAGTCGATTTATTCATTCTATGCTAAACTTAGTACATACTCGTATAGAAGTTACTAACGCTTCAGTGAGCAATATATTATAGTCGTAATATTATCGCGCTACAACGATACCCTCTTAACTCATTATAGTTTATAAATACATTTTTAATGCAGGCCAAATGCAATCATGTTTTAAAGCTTTCGATTTTGTTTTTAATGCTCCACCTTCTAATGGAATATTCTAAATATAGGATGTTGCTTTTGCACCATTATGTAGTGTATGATTAATTGAAAATGTATCCCAGAGATTTAAGTTAAAGTAATTTTCAAAATACAGTTTGAATATACAATTTTAGTTTTCAATATCGCTAGAAAAGTGTAGTCAAATGAGAGCTTTTTCAATGCCAAATTAAAACTATAGTCCAATAACGACGGACGTAAGTCATTTTCAATATCAAGTGGAAACTGTAGTCAAATGTGCGTATCCTTTTCAATGTCAAGTGAAAAGTGTAGTCAAATGGGCGTTATGTTCGATCGTTGACCGTACCCGGACTCGTGTTTTTGTGGTGGGCACGACTGTGGCAATAGAATTGTAGCACGTGCTCAACTCCAATAAAGTTGTTCTGTCAGTACAAATGTTTGATTTGATTGTTTTCACCTTTTGATTATTTCATTGACGCATTTTATAGAGGAATGCTCTTGGTTCTAGGACGTTCGAAATCTCATTTCGTAATGAAGCTAACTTATCTGATAGTTTTATTTATAAGGCAATTTGAACTGTATTGTTTTGTTCAAAGATTAAATTATGTATCAGTTTCACATTATCATTATCATAGTTCGCGTAAAATTTACCATAAACAGTACTTAGGTTTAAATTACAATTGTTCCCTTTCATATGTTCTTGAGCATAGATTGTTACCGCACAATCTCAGCAAAAGCAGGCCTTCATACTATTTTTACTAAAAAACGTTACGTCGCTGTCGGGTCTCGACCGGGCCTTAGTCCGTGTCTGTTATTATCAAGCCGCTATAACAATTTCAAAGCATGTACTTACAAAATAATTGCGTTTTCTAAGCACGACTCGCGGGCATTAACTTTTTACGCATTTGCGTACAGTTTATGGTATTTACAGGGAAAAGTTTGAACGTTTCCCAATTCATTTATAAACAATTTTCATTTATAAGGGAACCGTTAGTTATCAATTTAATCGATTTACAAAACAAAACATAAATTAGTAGAACTTAACTAGATTTTTTTGTATGTTAGAAATAATGTAAAAAGTTAACACAAAATCATATTCAATACAGAAATAAAATTAATCAGTAAATGTAATTTAATGTAGTGAACTAATGTTTAATAAAAATACCAAAATCAGATTCGCAAGAGCGAAAGTAACAGTGGGTAACGGAGTCATTTCATGTCAGCGTCGACAACGAGGTACCGTAACACAATGGACTCCATGTTACCCGTATAGACGTGCCTATCCGGATTTCGGTTCGGTTTTTACACATAACATCCCTTTTATACCAATACTGCATGCAATATTGAATTTATAAATTTATTATATGAGGCATTTACATAAGACTTGAGGTAAAAAGTTCATACATTCTAATCGGATGTATTTTATTTCGTATGTCAAGTTTTTATGACTATTGTTCAACACCGGTGTGGTATCTTGTAGAATCGACCTCATTACACACTGCACCTGTTTGTTATGATACTGTTTTTAAATGATTTTACATTACAAAGGATGTCAACCGAATTATAGACCTTATTTTATATCATAGGGTCATTAGAAGTTGTGTGATGTGGACCAAATCTTAGTGCAAGGTCAGTGATGGTATGGATTCGCGATGCCGGATTGGCGATACAACGTGCTGTCGACCAGTGAGGCGTTCCTCGACGGCGCCGGCCCGCCGCGAGACCCTCTGGTGTCTAGCTATCCGCGACGCGCCGACCGCACGCGGCCCATACACACCTGTCCCTACACAACTATCTTCCTAGGAAGTCGCTCGCACGTGCCCTACCGTCTGCCAACGCATTCTGAAAACGGTGACCCATTCGCAGATGCATATTCCGTAGATCGTTCCTCCAATTTGACCGATACGTCCAGTTTCGCACGATACGAGGATTGTCGTCCACAGATAGACGAAACGCTATCAGAAGAGAACGAACAAGTTTACTCCGACGAAAAGGCAGATGAAAATTTATCACTCCAAGTTCAAAAGGTGCCATACACATCAAGCGTGTATTATATATCCGCTAAATCAGAAACATTAAACAAAGATGGACAGGGAACTGATCTATTCCTGGTCGAAGCATCGGAATCGGACGCCCTGTCGTCCTGCACGTGCGATAGCTTTGAACGCTGTGAATTCGACTGTAGGGATTTTGAGCCATTTTCTGACACGTGCTGTTGCGACCCACTTAGCGATGGAGTGTGCAGTCGTAGTCCAAAAGTAGTGGAATCACCGGAGGGCTTTTGTGACAAAACCGTTGATGAAGATGGTGCGTCGGCGCGAAGCGATATGGACGGTCTAGATTTAACTTTGTTCGAACCGGCGCAAACGGAATCGAATCAATGCGAAGTTCAGACAACGAGTCGCAGCGCGGGGACGGTAGCGACTGGTCTATGCGGGGTGCTGTATTCTGTACCAGACTCCGGTAATGGTGAGTTGAATGTACATTTGTTATTTAAGTAAACGGAGCGCGACTGTTGCTGAAGGTATTCATTAATAGTGAATAGAAGCGCATCATAGTTCGGTCGGTCGCGCTATCGACGTGTGGTCGGTCGGCACATCGTCAATTGGACTCGTATCGGATACGAGCAACGGTGTGCGGCAAATTACTATCACATCAATCACCCTCATTGTCATAGCTGTAGCAGTAGGCTTATGGACTAACGCTTTATGTACATAACGTGCTCAACGTTTGCGTTAACCATTACGCGAACGAGTCTTTTGATCTTGATTTAACTGTGATTCTTATCTATGAAAATGGGCAACATGCTTATTGCATTGTATATTTTTTTTGTTTAATAATTTCTTACAAAGTAAAATGCTTGTTAAATATAACAATTACTTCATTTGAAGTGTCAAAATGATATAAAGTTTTCATTGACATAATTATTTTAACCTTTTTACCGTATTTAGTACGGTTAAGTACACTATTTTCGTATTGAGTGTGGTGCAGTAAGTTTGCAGTAACATTGTAGAAAAAAGTTTTATAGTAAAAAATGCTGAATCACAGCAGTGTTACTGCTTTTATGGCTCCAGTAGCGCTAGAATTCTATTACCGTTATCTATTCGCAAGTTTCTAATTACAGCTGGAGATGGAGGGCGATTGTTAACTCGCATGCAAATCTGATAGATGTCAGTCTAAATAGATGCGCATAAAACCACACAACTGTCGAAAAAAAAACATTAATTTACAACGTCTGTAATGAATTCTAACGGTACGTTGATTTAATACGTGCTAATGTCCATTGTAAGGAGCTATCATAAGTCATGTAAATGCAAATTGTCTATTATACGACTAATTATTTTCGTGTGAAAGAATACAATCATATAGGCCCGTTATCATTTTGTAACAACATATCATTAAAAGCACTTAAATCTGTTTAATGGTATAAAATGTGGTTTTAATATAAGCTGGTGCTCTGATTGCCGGTTTCGTACACCGACTCTCGTTTTGTTCGTATTACTATAACAAGCGTAAATGTCTCGGTTCTTCGAAGGGAATTTTAATGCAACTTTGGCTTTGTGTGAAAGAAGGTTGAGTAGTTTATAGTAAAGTGTTTTATGCTGTTTTGTACTGTAGAGAATTGTTTCATTATTGTTTGAAAACAACGATATCGTGATAATGAAATTGATAATTCAGAACTTTTTTGTATTAAATTAGTTTTCAGAAATCACCTTAGAAAATGGATAGAATAGTATTAGCCTTAGATACTTAATAGATGCCTTAAAAGAAATATCAACTGTTATCCCCTAATTTCTCTGGTATTATTAGCATTACAGCAATACTTTTTGTTAACACAAAGAGAGGTTTTAGTTTCGTAATTCGTAAGGGGTCAGAAAAGGAACAGTTCAGTAGGAGCGTGTTCTCAGTGCGAGCATTGTGGTAAAAGAATTACGAGTGGCCCTGGCCGTCACGACCAGCCGTATTTGTGTTATGAAAGTTAATGCGATGTACTTAAATATTTTACGATGTTTTGTTGCGGTCAAAGGGTGTTTACATGACGGACAGCTAGTATGCTGTTCATTTTTTCTTACTCATGAATAAAAAATAACAATACTTTTTAGAAAAAAATCTTTCATTGATATTTCAGGAAGCCTTGGCCACTTTATTTGATGAGAATATTTTTTTTAGTCATCTGTTAGCCATGTTTTTATGAGAGTTATCGATAAAATATGCTTCATATACACTAGTACATTTGAGTTGATTCAAAACCGTAATTTGAGCACAATAACCTCAAAGCATTTCATGTTTCCTTGTTTGACAATCAAATTGTCTGTTTTCATGAAATTGTTCTGTTCTCATGAAATTGTTATGAGAAAGTATTATTTCCTGCTGAGAGCAGACAAAACATCATCCGTTGCTTTACCTGGAAACGGTAACTTCTTTACAAATAATAAACACAATTTAAACACTAGTGGGAAAACGATGATTTTTATCATTTTAGTTTTCTTAATGTGTAAGATTTTTGATTTAAATTTTAAACAAAACTAATGATCATCCTTTCAGATATATTACGAAGGTAAAATATGTAATGTTGTGTTTTTTAATGTTCTTAATAAGGGATTATTTGTAAATCCTTATTGAAATATACACTCCCAAGCCGTTCATTGGGAGTTGCGAATAGTAAAGCTTATTCTGACAAGGATATAGTGCTACCGTACGACAATTTATCGTAAGGTTTGCATTTAATACAGGTTCCATATGTCAATTAACGTGGCCGTCTCCGTCAGGATGGGCTGAACGTGCATCCTCACGCATCTATATGATCCTCCGTGAGCTCATTATAAAGTATAATAAGCCTTCCTGTATAAGGCATTTAGCAGAAGACTTGCGTTTTGTAAGACGAGGAATGGAATTGTTTTATTTATCGTCAGAAGAATACGATGCCGTTAATGATATTTTTTTTGCAGTTTATATATTTCATTTAAATGCTATGGTAACCGTTGGGACTTCTAAAATTTAGAAATAAAATCAAAACGTGTACAAGAAGAAATTGTCAATGTTGAATGGGTTTACAAATATTCGTATCTTTCGTTTTAATACAAAGATGTTAGCGTGAGGAAAACTAATATTAGCTAAGAAAAGCTGGTATTTGAAGAATTTGTGAAAGTGTTATTGTTTATGTATTTTTATGGTAACGGCTCTTTATGATTGTTGCAAGTAAAATGTATTAAAAAAACTGACGTGACGATACTTGCGGTGTTTGCAATTTGTAACCGTACTAGAGGTAATTTGAGTGTAAAACAATACGTACAATGTACTACGGAATTGAATTTACGGTATAAACGTATCAACAAACATGGTTATATTCTTTTAAGTAACTAAATCTATATAAATATACACAGACATTTTGTTCATAATACCTCAAAACAACGAATGGCTTTGCGTTAGTTTTCACATTAACAAACAAAACAAGCTGTTTAATTCGATCCGACAAGTGTAGTTAGTTAAATTGTTTGCAGTTGTTGCAAAGCATACAGATGTATCTCAAATATCCAAGTGAAGTACCGTGACGCCGTAACCTACTTGCAATAAACAAGTGTCGAGTTACAAAGAGAAATAATTATACCATGTCGAGGACTAGTCCTCGTCTGTCAGAGGAAGTTAAATGATAATAAAATAATTGAAAAATTAAATGTGACAGAAACAGAAATGATGAAAAAAGCTCTTGTTATGTAATTTAATCTGCCGCCTTAGATATTCTTTTACTAATGCGTAAAGAATAATATTTTGCTAAAAGTAAATACGAGTTAAAAACTACGTATTCCTATATACTCCTAATATGGATGTAAATAAATTAGAGAATTGTGCCAGGATATCTATCTATTATAATAAAGCGTAAACACACACTTCTTTGTTGCCTAAGATGTTAGCAATTACAGCATATTTTGAACAATTCTTTTTTAATAAAAATCCCTACACTTACGTCATGCTTTAGGCTTTATATTTTCACGCCATTAAACTTAGGGCATAAATATTTTGACATTTGCTATTGATAATTTGCAAAATGTAAACAATGAAATAAAATTTTCATAATTTCTTGCGAAAGAAGCCACACTGGAACAGCTAGTCGTTAAATAAAAATCAGTAATCTCTAAGTCTTGGGCGTGATTACTTATTACTTAAATAAATTTTATATTGTATGAAGTTTACTCTGCAATTAATGACCCTTCCTACTTTTGTCAGTTGCGTAATTTGCCAGTAACGGATAATACAGGGATAGGCATTTCAAGTTCCGAGTTGTTGCTGTGAGAAAACCCATGGCACACCATAATAGTCGCGATCGTTGGCCTACAAATGCTTAACGAGTTTACTTATCGCCATCGATAGTTCGTCCAATAAAGCTGCGACCAAACCAAAGAGATAATCATTTAGTCAATTTGATTTAACAATGACCATAAATAACCGTATAAAGTAACTGATTAAACCAAGATATAGGTAAAAAGTAGCTAATGTTACAAAATGTAAGAACTAAAGAAACTTAATCATAGTGTTTCCTAGGATCTTAGAAATTCATTTCCCTCTTTTGTTTTCACATGAAATACTAAAATCTAACGTCTAAACTTTACATTGACTTGAAAAAAAAGATAATATGTCATTAAGTTCGTTATTTTTAAACTCTTCAACGTATTTCTTTATCTAAAACCTGTCTAAATATTCATAAAAGACAAAATGACCTTCATAAAATGCAATGAAATGTATCGTATTATTTTATCTTATAAGCGTATGACATTGAGATCGTGTTTTCACGTACAAATGTTGTTTGTCCGCATTTTGTTAAGACATTATTTTAAAAAGATAAATTTTGAAATGTCGTAAACGTTTATGACATCAATGTTTAATCTCGTTGTATTTTAGAATTAGTATGTCAAGTCATTTAGGGATTTAAGGTCGTTGGCATACCGGTTTAAAACTATTTCCAAGTCAAGACAGTCAATGTTACTTAACTTTCACCTTAATGAGACTTATGTCAGCTTGTAAAAGTAAAACAATCAGTTATTTATAGACTTTTGATTGGATACTTATTGGACATATAACACTAGTTTGTCGTTAATTTTAATTTTAACAAAATGTGCAAGAAGAAATTAAAAATTTACGAACACTATCGACGTTATTAATGCTGTCTGTCCACTGTAACTTGGGCGGCTCTTTTTGTTACATATAACTATAACAAATGAGTTATTTATTCTTTTATTATTTACCAACTTTTTACCTAACAAGAAGAAAGGAGCAGCTGTATTGTTGGTATTCAGAATATATTCATGGAATTCAATATGTTTCCTTTATTAGCTTCTGGAGTCTGATGATTGTTGAATGATGAATGTGGACAACGGTCATTGTAACCAAATAAGTTAAATGTCAGTATAGTACAGCTGGCGGTGGGCACGCGCCTTGTTATTGCGGCACCTGCAACATTCGCCAGCGCGATTGGTTCGATTCCTCCAGCCATGTTCCCACACCGCACTTAAAACCTTCGAATAAACAACATACCTTTTAAATTACTACAACCTTATGAAAATGCTACTACTAACAAATTACTGTAGTTTTATTATAACGGCAATTAACGTTTTATAATAAAAAAAAAATAATGGCAATAATGTTGTCAAAAATCCTTTTAAAATTAAAAATATTTATTGTGAGAGGTAGTTAAAACGTAATCGAAAAATGGAATTAAATTGCTCAATCATATAAGCAGAGTAATCGACCATTTAAACATGCGGGATAAAATCATGGAAGCAAGAACGGAAGTATGCAATAATAGGTGGCCCTTCGTTAACCCTTTGTTGATAAGCTAAGGGGAATATTAAAGAAGCTATAGCCATTGGAATACGCTTACCGACTTAGCGCCTTTATAAGTGTTCATTTATATTTAAATCCTATAGAGTCTTAAAGTCATTCAGTGTAAGAATAAATCGGGTGTTATTATAATTGGCCTCTCTTCAATGAATTCAATAGCTTAGTTACGGAAGAAGTGACCTCTTTTCTTCTCGAATGAACGTAACGTCTTATTGCGCTTACAAAGCTTATATTAGTTGAACTGAATCAAAAGCATATATTACGAGTATATTTTATAGTGTTACAATTTAAGTCGACAGCATAAAACATTTTTCAGAGGTTTGCAATACAGTTCTATTGAAATATTTGATATTTTAAATGAAACATTACTATACATTGCTTAGGCAATATCATATAAATAAATTTAAGCAACAATAAAGACTTCTTCGAAACACATGTGTAATATTGCTTTTAATAACAGACAGTTTTCGAGGAAAAATACTACTTTATGGTCATTGTTGCATTATGCTGTACGTTAAGCGAAATGCGAAGAATAAAGTACAGGAAATCCACTTCATGGAAACTTGCAAATATAGAGTGTCGCACGCGTGTCTTCGTTTCCGCCGGTTATGCGGCAGACTAATAAAGTTTTTCAACTTGTTTTCTTACATATGTCTACAGATAATAGAGGTTTTTTTATTCATATCTTGTGATTATTAGAACTTTGCTGTCGTTTTATTACGTAAGATGTTAAATACATTTTTTTTAAACTTAGTCCTTTTGAATTTTTCATTGTGTTTGAGATATTTTATTAAATCTTTAAGTAACTCATTGTACCTCGTTTTTAATTCAAAATCAATTTACCCGATTACCGAAAAGCGCATTATAAAATGCGTAATTTTATTTCGTTGCTGTATTTCTAGAACAAATGTGTTGGAGAATTGATTTTAATTATGGAAATGAAGCAACGATAATAATCGTAAGTAATTAAACATTAGTGATGGAAATATAATTGCTTTGCCATTTAAAACTCAACACGGCATATTACTATATAATAGGTATAAACAAGTTATTCTATAATTTAAAATATTTGTACGTTTTATTATTACAATTTTAAATCACAGTAGGTACGTAATGAGACAGGTAAATGTTTACCTTAGGTTATAGTCAAAATATTTCCTACTATTTCTCGCCCGCGAATCCGTCTGCGTGGAATTAAAAAAAAACAAAAGTGAGTAGCCTATGTGTTCTTCCAGACTTTCTTCTACATCTAAACCAAATTTCATCGAAATCCTTTCAACCGATTAGGCTACAAACTCTAACAAACATCCATCCATCTATCTAAACTTTCGCATTCATAATGTTAGTATTAGTATGATGTCAGATCGAATTGAATTGATACAACATGCGGAACTAGAAAAAAATATTATAGTAATCATAAACGGTCATCATTTTAGCATCGCAAAATTCTTTTATAACAATCTAATAAAAACTAGTGTTCTATGGTGTTACGGGCTCATATTTGAGGTCACAGTGTTTCCAACGCAAACTAATAGACATGTTATCTAACAAAGCATCTCTTACATCAAACGATTGTGTGAATTGTATTGCATTTACTGCAGTGTCGGTGTATTGTTGCTATATTTGTACGTAATAAGGACGTTTCTGTCAGGTGATTGTTCTATTGAAGCTTATAAGATAACGTAAAAAAACAAAATCATTTTTCGTATTAAATTAAATCTAACTAATATTACGCGAAAGTTTAGATGGATAGGTGGATGGGTGGATGTTTGTTAGAGTTTGTAGCCTAAACGGCTGAACGGATCTCGATAAAATTTGGCGTAGTTCTAGAGGATAGTCTGAAAGAACACATAGGCTTCTTACATTTGTTTTTTTTTTTAATTCCACGCGGACGGAGTTGCAGGCGAAAGCTAGTACCTAACTATAACGTATATTTCATTTAATAGCTGAAATAGATCTTTCTGCCTACGTAATTAGTAATGAGCGATGAACAATGAGTGACTTCATTCCGGGTCAAATTTCGTCTACAATATAGTATTGTTCAAAAGCAACACTCAAAACATCAATGTCTATATTGCATATTGTTTATCTTGTCTCGATTATTGTATCAATGTGTTTGAAACCTTGATTGTAACGTGTCGCGTCTGTTTGAAATATGACCGTGCTGAATAAGACGGCTTTCACCCTTGATTATTGGCCTAGTAAGTTAACGCCTACGTTTGTTTAGCTTTTAAAATAATTTGAACTGATTCATTAACGTTATATAATGATTCTATACACATGTTTTTATCATTTATAGAACCGGAATTCATTTTTGTCAGAATACCAGTTTTAAAGTCACCAAAGTCGACTTAGTTCAAAAAAATCTTTAGGCTCGTCGTCTTTAATTAGTTGGTTTTAGACCTTTTGTACATTTTGACATAATTCATGTTTAAACGTACTCTATACCATGTTAAAAGTTTTATTATGATATTTAAAAAAAAATACCTGTCTACTCCTTGAATGCGCTCAAAATAACTGTACGCGTAATTTATAAGGAACGCAGGAGCTGCAATTCGTCTTATGTTTACAGAATTCCAAGTAACTCGGTCAGTGACTTTTGACTGTCGACTCACTGATTTTTGAACGGTTAAATAAGATAACAAATCTTGAGTCCTTATAGTGTGATATAGAAACAAAACATTCAAACACATGGATGTTTTTAAACATGTTAAAGTAGTTCTCAAAAGTGAAGAGTTTATTTTATTTGCTGCTGGTGTAACAGAATACGCAGACGGAATGCGCAATGTACGATGCGCCTCACACGTTCTTAACGTAAGCTAGAACGCGTCAAGTGAGCTTTGTCATTTCGTATTCCAAGCACGGCCCAGCGCCCATGAAGACGGATACATGTAGATTTGCGTTCACTAAAATGTCCATGTTATATTTGATGTCGCTTATAATACCCTTTTTAAACGAATCAACTAATCTATTAATGTTATTGTGTTTTTACGATTCTGATACATTACGATTGCGTGTAATGGAATCTTTTATTAAGTTTGTTTACTTTCTTTAAACAAAAAAAAATGACAGATTTGGTTATAAAGACGGTAAGTTTAGGTAAGGTAAATTGTTATTGTACCTTTTATTTATTTCAGTCTGATTTTTACATTTAAGCAGAGATGTTTAAATCGACTATTTAATTAACCTAGTAAAGGAGCCAAGGATATACATATAATGGAACAAAATACTTGTATAAATAAAATAAAATAAAATAAATTTCTGGAATATCACTTCGTTAAATAAACATAATTTTGATGTACACTAACTTTTAAGGAAAAACGTTACAGATCATAATTCGTTACTCATGAATTATTTTAAATTCAAGGGACGATGCATCACAATCAGTTTAGATTTGCGTTCATAAAGAGCCGTCCGCTGCCTACGTTACATTTGACAACGCGGCTCATATCTATTCCACAACAGTATGCGTTATAAAGACGGCCGCCCACGCAACAATCAAGCGACAGGAAATAATAATACACTTTTACCGAGACTAACGAACGAGTTACAAAAGATTTAATATAACAATCTAAGATCGGGTACACCTTTGACTATCGCACAACCGTTTCGCAGCCCATTCAACTGTTTAGTTCCACAACTAAAAATTAAGTAGTGTGCGCACCTAAATATAATCTTATAAGAATCAAAGCGCGACTAAACAGTTGTGCGATACTTTAGTCAAAGATATGCGCGAGCTCTAAAGATATATGGTTTTGAAATAATAATAACAGTTACCAGTATGAATGTAGCGCTAACAATAATCTATTAGTATATGACGGATAGGTTCTCACGCTGCGTGAACTGGTTCAATGCCAATGGACTGCACATTGTGTACGTACTATGAGTAATGTAATTAGAGTGTTAGGAACATTACCTGTAGTTCCTGATGATTTTGCATGTTTCTCTGGTCTCTGGTACAATATTGTCTCCATTTAAAATCTGATTTTTGTAAACCTTTTAAAGTAAAACATTTTTAAGTAACTTGTCGGGTTGTACTCTAAAACCTTACAATCGAGTTGGTGTGTACTTAAATCCGGGAATATGGTAACCCTAGACTTGAGTGGGGCGACGCCCTTTGTAGCCGGTCCACAACTGACCTTTAGGTTACAGAGTTACACCGTTGGGAAGCATGGGGAACTCTTTACTCTACAAACAATTTAAGAACATTTAGAGATTCATTTAATGCAATTCATAATAATAATTGTTCTAAACATTTTTACGTTTAAGCATCTTCATTTACAATGACATTACAATTGTGTTTTCTACAATAAATAGTTTATTATTTGTGTGCAGTTCGCTAAGAGAGTCTAATTTTGCACTCAAACAGTATTCGAAATTTGATAATTGTTTATTTTACCAAAGCTATGTATCTTCCTCAGTTACCTCGAATAAGACAGTCTAATAAGACTTTTTTTTTATGGATTTAAAGGATGTTATGCTACTATACTAATATACTGTTAAAAATCAACGTTTTTGTGTACCCTTTAATAAGATTTATATCGCTTTGATACAAATATTATTAAGAAATTCTCGTCAGCTTTGTGTCGTGTCTAATCCTTATAATTGGTGTGTTGTAATCGTTCCTCTTTCATTCTTAGTATCACGTCAGCGTTTGAAGATTCGAAAGTTTCGCAAAACCTCGTGAATATCGATGTTTAAATTGTTAAAGTTAAATACTGTTAAGTAATACTGACGTTTCTCTAATAAGTAATTTGAATTTATGTACATTCGTCTCGTTAAACTTGTAAAACACTAGTTTTCGTTAGTGACTTTGTCCATGCTTTAGAAATATCTAGTAGTAAATGTACTTGCCTATGTTAGTCATAAATTACCTTTCTAATGGTTAAGAATTTTTGAATTCAGTCTCACTAGTTTTTGAATTTAATATATGCACAAAAATCTTTTCTATTTTCACACATAAAATGCAATAATAGTACTACAACTATTGTGTATTATTTTTATTAATAGGTAACTATATATCTTTATCGTCAATAAATTTCATTACAATATAAACGGTTGTGTGCACTACTGTAGTGTATTGTATACCAAATGTACTACAAGGAAGATGATAGTGGTAAATGCTTATAAAACAAACCTATTGTACTGTTGTGATTTGCTTTTAAGGTAAGCAATCAGGTCAGCAAATCTAATTGTAAACAGATGACGGTATTCCAACATGGTGGACATTAAACAGATTTGATGTGTATAAATAAAGCATTACGCAAATAGATTTACTGGTTAATTCCATCTTGTCATATTAAACATGGCTACGTTTGTCGGTTTGAGAGCAATGAACTTAAAACTTAAACTCAAACATACGTTATATTGATACTGGATTTAATATTTACTCGCAACATTAAATTCAATCAAATAAAATAATAAATACCTGAATGTAATTTAGTAACCGACAACCATGAGCTTTAGCTTAAAAGCTAGATTTTCGTTTAAGTTAGTATGCTCTTATTTATCTAGTTCTATAGTTTATATAATTGCCTGGCAATAAAACACACTCGTAACTCTATCCATTAACATAAACCGCACACGCAAAAGATTACGTACAAGTTAATGAAGATTTAGAAGTGTGAATACAAGGAGAACGTTAGTTATGAGTGTGGAAGGGTACATCGGTAGAGGTACACCTAGAAAAAGATGGTTGGATTGTGTAAAAGGTGACATGATCAAAAAGGGAGTGATGACTGAGATGACGTATGATAGAGTTATGTGGAGGACAAAAACTTGCTGCGCCGACCTTACGGGAGTAGGATAAGGCGATGATGATGATGATGAAGATGATGATGCCATTGTATCTGTAAGATAATATTTAACATTTATTAAATCATTTACAACTAGATGCGGAATCCAAAGAACTGGCGGCTAACATCCGTCATCCCGCCCGGGGAGCACGGCATCCGCACAACGGTTTACGTAATGATAATAAGACGCGCGTCCAACCGGCCTCGTACTTTGTAGCCCTAATGGACAACGTGTCCGCCAATTGAATATATTAAACGGGCTTTAATTGTGTAACAGATACCATTAAGAGGGATTCCTAACTGTAACAGCATAAATAATGATGTCTATCAAATATGCTTTTTTAGTTTTTGTTATGTATTATTTTGTCTGATAGGTACAAGAGGAACTTTGTGGCCAATAGTAAATCTGTTAAAAAAATATTAAATACTTAACCCAGTATTACAGCATTATAAAAACAAAATGCATCTATAAAATTCATGAGATCGTAATATTTGAAATTGCTATCGTATTGGAGCGTTTCGTTTAAGGCCCCTGTCCATATCTTGGTGCAAAGCGAGCATGCGTGACTGCGCCGGCGATGGTGATTTCGATTGCCGCGGGCTGTCTGGGCACGAGCTTAAATCCTTTTTCCATTGAGAGATTAGCAGCGCGATTAATCGAACCGAGTCCTATATCAATGTGTTATGTTTTCCATCGGTGCCACGATAGTAGTCACACACAGCCATAGTCGCGCCGATGTTTTCTCAGTGAAAAAGGGATCTGACAAAGCAGTTGCGTTAAACTTTATTAATATTCAGAAAGCTTTTGCTATTTCACTGTAAAGTCTTAGTCACTGCGACAGATATTAACTATTATTATCAGAGGGACGTTGTCTTCAATTTAGATTGCATTATTTTATTGGTGCTCTGGCAAAATAAACATTTACATTTCGTGAAATATTTGATTGGGTCTATGAACAAATTCGTAATACTGTACTGTATGCTATAATCAACATTTGAAAAGATAGTTTTTGATATTTGGTCATTAAATTTTAAAGCTTAGCTCCAAAATATTTTAAATAACACATCAATTCAACTTTAAACAAACATAAACATTTGACTTAGGCTTCAAATTGTATAAATCTCATTACTTTGTATTAAGAGAGGGATCGCTGAACCCGACGCCCACAATGCTAATAGATAATGACGACATCTAAAAATATGTTAAGTCAAAGCACTGACTACTTCGCTCAACGATGCGGCACATTTGCATTTCCGTCAGTCTGTAGGCAGTGATTAAGTATTGCCATACTCCTTACCAGAGTAGGCTTTGCTAAAAACGTTACTTTTTACACTACTAAATTTAAGATGTGCATCTATTTGTTTCTTTTGATCTGAACGACTGTTTTTATGTAATGCTTCTCCGAAAATTATTAAAGAATTGTTTGGTTCTTGAACGGATGTATGAACAAGTAATTATTGTCACACCAAATGTATATTCGTTTTTTAAAATTACTTTGAACTTCAATTATTTCCGTGTTACCAATCAAAGCATTAATATTTTATAACACCAAATGTTATATTTAGTCTGCTTTGAAATTCTGAAACAATAATACGTTTCATATTTTAATAATTCTAAAGACATATGTAAACTTAACATCCGTTGCACTGCATCCTTGGTACAGATAGCAAACACATTTTTAGTATCGTTTATTTTTAATGTGGGTTAGTAGGTTGTTTAAAATTCCGCTTTTTGCCTCGGGTAAGGGGCGTTGCTTGATCTTCGAATATCTCGGTGGTACAATCTAAATAATGCTTTGGGAGAGTCTCGTAAGTTGATCAAGATGATATGAAATCCATGTCTTATCTAGTTTTAAAGACATTCTTCTCATCGTACATTGCTGATCGTAGTAGTTTAAAATGTGACAACATTTTTTGACTATTTCTTCTGTAACATTTCTCTCTACTCATACGAGTACAATTGCGTAAGTTCAACATAATGTATTTATGTAACGAACTTTTTAAACCATTTATGTTGGATGATATTTATATTTAACATTTTAAAGCACGAAGTGTTATGTTGTCTGTACATGAGTCAGTGCTTAATAGATTAAATGGAACACATTAATCCATGTAAGCGCGGCGTCGCTCGCAGCATGAGCGACTTTTATTAGCTGAATAAGTAGTTCAATTGCTGTCATTGTTCTCTCCTTGTATATGCATTTATGTAATGTGTTTAACGTTTGGTTCTTTCACTCTTATGTTCTTTGTTCCTAAAGTGTACCTTGACAATTTGCAGTGAAAAGATCTAGACTCGTATAAGTTTAAGTCGTAGCAATAACGTTGTAACTTTATACAGTACTAATGTGATGTGAGACATTTTGCTTTAACTTTAAGTTAGAACAAGAATTATAGACTTATGAAACAAAAGTTGGGTTATATTGAGTAACATAAATTGGTTGGTGGAAACAAAGAATACAAATAGATCATAGACCAATACGTTTACATTGATGCTAATGTACTTTTATACATAGTACGAGTATTGCATTTGTATGTATGTTTGCAGACGGTGCTGCGGTTGCGCTGAGCGGCGCGGCGGTGGGCGTGCCGGCGTCCTGGGAGCCGTTTTACTGCGTGCTGCAGCAGGATCGCCGCACTCTCACCGCCTACACCAGCGAAGAACTTGCTGTGAGTATTTTAGTCATTTACAATCTTTCTCTTGTTAGGATCACTTCGGTCCAGTAAGCTCTAAGCAAATAGTGAATTCAATCACAGCCAGAAATATGAAATGATGCATAAATATTTTGTCAAATTAAATAAAAACGCATCAAAAGTTAGATATATTTATATGGCATAAGATCATGTTTAACTTGCATTTCGCAGTGTATTTTGAAATCGTTTTGCCGCGAACGCTATGTAGTTAAATTGTCTATTTCGATGCCGGGCCCGCGATACGATTGTGTGGTTGCGTTCCCGAGGCTCTTTTGCGTGCATTCTTCTGCGTTTACACCGCCTTTGATAACAAAATTGATGCAATTTATTGGAGAATTGTGTAAGCGTAAACTATTTTCGCTTTAAGAGTGTCTAAGCCAGACAAAAATAAATACATCACATTCCATTTTATGTTACTTTTGGACTTAAAAAGACTTTTAGTAAATATATCCCATTGAGTTTTATATTTTTTTAATTAGATTCGCATTGGTAAATAGTGTGAATGTAGAGTGACTCAGTTAAGTTGTCTAAGCGTTTACATTTAAGTTGCATAATGTACCATTAAGCACCATTCAATTCTTGGTATAATTTATTTATAATTACGGATTTTGTACTTGTGTTTCTCAAATATAAATATAGGTTGTTCGAGGTTTACATATTTTTACTATTAACCAATAATGAACCTTAAATAGAGTTTTATATGAGGAATGATTTGTATTTTTTAGATTGTTGTATGTATTAAAATAACTCAAGAACTACTGGACCTATTTAAAAACTCTTGCACCATTAGAAAGCTACGTTGTCGCCGAGTAACATAGGCTACTTTTTAAAAATATACGAGGACAAAGTCGCGAGCGACAGCTAGTTACATATAAATGTTTTGGCATTTATAAAGATATCATTTAGTTACCTACTTAGGGATAACATAGACAACATGAAATAGACGTGTACACTTGTATGCAGTTTATAATTTAAATCATCAAGATATAACGAAGTTTATTACACGAGAATATACCACTAAGATGTTATAAATTAGCCATTTTATTACATTCGAGTCCTGTCGTGTTAAGGTTTAATGCATCGGCCAATTATTAAAGCAAGTTAAAATTATGAACAAGGTTCTCTTGCAAACGATTGCGCCCAGTTGATTTACCTTGTACTGTATGTTAATTGCACGTTTTTGTGACACGATCGAGGACATGAACATTTTCAGTGGACACGGGCGAATCATTAAAAACCGCTTTCATTATGGAAAAAACCGGACGTGGGCGTATTACAAAATATGATTTCAATAGAGCGTGAACTCGTACGTTCGTATTTGATTCGAATTCAACATTACACGCAAATCGTTTCATAATTTTTACTTAATGTTTATTTGTGATTTACAATGAGAACATGCTAAGAACTTTGAATTTCTTTCAACAATGATCCCGAACATTGTTTTGAATTGTCAGTTACGCTTTCCTAAGCTTGTTAACTTGACTAGTTTTTTTATCGTTTCTTTGAATGACCAAATCGGATAATGCAAGTATAATCTGGCACCATAATGTTTGTCTTGTAAAGTGTATTTCAAATTATAGTTACCACTGTACTAGATTAATACTTTAATGTATTTAGGAATTATTACTAATAAAACACAGTAATAGATTGTGGTATACATAGGCATTTAACAGTGGTAGAGCCCGCTTTAACATCTTCGCACTATAGGGCCGGTTCGCCCGGTGTAATACCACGACCACACAGAAAACAGGCGAGAAGTGGAATCAATTCCGCGTTTCGTCTGATGAGTGTGGTGCCGGAGGCCTAATTTTAGTCCCTTTTCCTTTCCACCCTTTTCTTAAGAGGAAAGGATGGAAGGGAAAAGTGGATTTGACGGTGGAAGAGAGGCATAGGAAGGGAAAATGTCCTCTTTACGTGCGTCTCTTCCTCCATCAATGAAGGGTAGGCAGTGCATCTGCAATTGCGGATGTCTATAGGCCGCGGTCGCTTTCCATTTTGGTGGATTCAGGTGACCGTTTGCTCGTTTGCCACCTTATATTATAAAAAAAAGGCCATTATATTGTGCATAAACAGTTTTCCAAGTAACTGTTAATTGATGCTAAAATAATGGTTGGTATAAAAGTAATTTAGCGGTACGATGATAATTTGATGCATTATCGTTTAGGAAGTAATCCCTACAAATTCCAAAATAGCACGGATGTCATTAAGATTACCCGTTCCGGAACGTTGTGCTAATGGGCGTAGCCGTCAGGTCGTGAGCGTGCACTTACAGCGTGTAATCTAATAGTATGCTGCACAAGGAATACTTATGTCTATGTTGAGCCTCCGTAGGGTAAAGGCCAAGACCACGATGTGATAAAGAACCCAAAGATAAGTTTAAATATTATTTTACATTGAAATCTTAAGACATTATCAACAAAATACAATAAAACTTTTCTTTGCTACTAGCCTTCGTCCGCGACTCCGCGTGGAATTTAAAAAAGCAAAAGTGGGTAGCTTATATGTTCTCCTAGACTATCATCTGCATCTATACCAAATTTCATCGAAATTCATTCATTCGTTTAGGCTACAAAGTGTAACAAACATCCATTCATCTTAACTTTCGCATCTAGTAAACTCGTAATATTAGTATGGTTTAATGCGACAATTCCCAAGAAAAAATTATAAATAAATCATTAATCTATGAGCGTAGTAAGTTTTTCAATACATAGGTCGCATAAAAAGCATTACTCAGTCATTATTTGCCAAATGTGTGTTTTAATGTCAATCACAAGCACGAGCCAGAAAATTAAGCTCGTAGAAAGCTGACGATTGACGTCTAGCTGGTATTTTCTTTAAAAATGTGACCGATAAACGGTGAAAAGCCGATGGAAGTGTTAGTGCCCAGGGACCGGTTAACCCTAATCATGCGAGTGAAAGTGCAGTTAAGTGTCGGACGCATGCGTGCGGTCTTTCAGAGCATCGAGTACTGTTTGAGTTCTGATTATCATTATTACTATAATTACGGGTGAACGGAATCAGGTGTGTTGCGTCATCGGTTCGCTGGAACTTATTATGGTAAACATTTCCATGTCTGGCCTATGTTTTCTGCATTGTCGGGAACATTCTTTATGACTTTTACGTAGTGCAATATTTTGAATCGAAGAACCTTCGGATCGTCGTATGATTGTTTTTTTTATAGCTTTTGGAGTTCAGTATAGAGTTTTCTTATTTGACTAAGAAACATCATAGTATTTCCTGCAGCTATTACTTTCATCAAGTAGCGTTTACGATCGTGTAGTAACTCATGTGAATTTATGTATCCTAACAATTGCGCCTTTGCGGTACCTTGTTCAAATTGGGCTCAGCAAAAGTATACGTGTGCCTAAAGCAGGATGTCTTTGAACAATGAGAACGGAAACAGCAAGTGACTGTTCCGCTTGGGAAGATGAATGATGTTTTTAACCAGCACTCGAGATGAAGTGTGTCGATGTTCCCCACTATACTTCGTTCACACGTCTTCCTACTCCAATTAGAAGCAGCGTTGTTATTAAGATCTTATCTGATTTTTTATAGATCTCTAACGAGCCTCTCCAAAATCTACACGCTTATATGACAGTTATTTTTAGTGTTTTTTTTTTAAATAGGAATAACTACTGCATGTTACCATTATGTTTAGGACGTTAGTTATGAATGTGTAAGGGTACACCGGTAGAGATAGACGTAGAAAGAGATGGATGGATTGTGTGAAAGGTGACATGATCAAGAAGGGAGTGATGACTGAGATGACGGATGATAGAGTGCTTTGAAGAACGAAAACTCGGTGCACTGACCCTACGGGAGTAGAATAAGGCAGAGGAGATGATGATGAACTACTGAATGTTACCACAAGTTTTCTTTTATTGTGGTGTTCAAACCGTTTATACAATATAGATGGCTTTTATGAATATTAATATTGTGTTTTTCTTGTTACACGCAATCGGACAGTCGTTCCCTGGATTCTATGTGGATCGCAAGGTAAGATTAGTTTTGCGAGTGTCGAGTTGTTTGTGTAATTCCATTAAAATTGACTTTTTAATCCTAAACAGTAAACACAGTTGATTTTTCAACTTAGCTAATACTTATTTATTCCTGCAATTTCATTTTATTGATGTTTTGTATTGCGTGTTTTCCCTTTCATTGTATTTAAATCAGTGTTATTCATAATCTGACACCTTCATTACCGTTACTGTGACTGTAATTATCGTCTGCAATTACTTATAGTGAGCTTTTTTACTTCGATATTAACAACTAAAGCGTTGAAGCATAAAATCTTGCACTATGAAGGTCAAATAATATCTGTGTTATGATAATGCGGAAAGAACTAAATTTCGAACTTTTTAATGGATTACGAGCTTATTTACTAATGAAGCTTTTAATCTATCTAAAAATAATATGAGGAACAGAACATAGTTTTAAGTGAAAATGACCATACGCTAGACGCTAAACTCTCATTTGTTTAAGGACAGTACGGATCATGTACAGACAAAGAGTTGCGTACAATATTGTTATTGTATATTTGATTTTCCATTTCTTGGAAGCGTTCGTCCATATGGCGCATGGCGTCGTACTTAAATGGGAACATTCGCTGTCATGGCGGCCATGTGCGCCGGACCACGGCAAACTTCAACCGCCAATTGCCTTGCGCGATTTGTTAACATTGAACCTAATAAACAACGTTTTTTATTCTCACCAGTTCAACTGTAGATTTTATTATATATCGTCAATACTCAGCAACTGATTTGACGTTATTAATATAGATTGAACGTTATATACATGTATACACACTTTTATATGTGTGGACGATAAAAGAAATTCAATTATTCATTCGAATACGCTACTCGTAGTTTCCTATAAAAAATACATTCTTCTGTTAAACTCTAGGATAATAAAGCCCTACATTGATACTACAGCTCTTTGTTTTGTAAAACTCTGAAGACTTTCATTTAGGAACTATAAATATCCTTGCAATTTTTTTCTTACCGTAATTTTAAAACAATAGGGCAGGTTTATGTCCATCTTCGAGATAATAAATCGCACTCACTGCGTCGATATATTCACTTAGCGTAATATTTTATAACTGGTTTGTAGTGAAGCTTGCGATTTTAAGAAATTCCATGCCTCGTTTAATATTGCAGTCACCAAGTACATATGCATGTTTCGAGTACATTACTAATTAATTCGTGGATGTCTTCCAATTAACGTTACTTCAATTAGTCTTGTGGCCTCTGATAATACAATGCGACGATTGTCAATTTATTTTATCAGGTCAACATTCCACTTGGTATAACCATCTCGTTCTAGGGAATCTGAGTTTCCTTATGCGTTTAATTTGCCCGAAGTTTGTGTTTACTTGCAACATCTTATACGATATACTTTGTGTTGGGACTATGTCCTTTTATAATGCTACATAGTGTACGAGTATATACAGGTTATAATTGTAAGTATATCGTAGGTTAGAAGGTTGAAATGTTTCAACTGTTAACATTCAATTTATCATAATACTGCAAGTGTATTTGAGCCGCTCTGACTCACTTCCACTGGTGTCGCTGAACTCGAGTTTAAAAGGTATTTACCTTTTGCTTTGTAACTTTGTAAACCACATATTTTGAATATTTAACATTTACCCAGTGAGTTTTCATTTTCGAAACATATGTACATTACATCGTTATTTCAGTTTTCTCAAGAAGCACGATAAAAATGATAATAGTGAAATACATTTATGTTAAATATTATTAATCAAATTAAGAAAACCGTAACCAAACTCTTAAGTTTGTGTTTGTGTCTTAACACAAGCTTATCAAAATGGTACTACAAACCATAACTAATGTTACATTACCCAACATGGAAGAGACAGCCGATAATCCACGCAGTTGAATTCGCCCTTTATGGCAACACAACGGCCTTATAAAATATTCTTCATGGCGTAGTAAAATAAAATAACAGCCTCTAGTGAATAAAGCCTCCTTGATTCAATCGACAATAAAACAATAAAGGATTGAATTGTGGGCACAGCACAGATAGTCGATGTGTCTCTTCAATATCGAGTGACCGTCTTTTATTAACCACTGCATTGGCTTGCTTCTATTTTCGTACTCCTGTATTATTGTGCCTATTTTAAAACATGCCTTATATAAGTTTGTTATTACGATGTTGTTTTAGATTTAAAAGCTTTCCTATCTTAATGCGATCACCACTTCCTACTACCGAAGTTTGAAATATAATTAAAACTGTTATCAGATTTATTAGACGTGATAATTTGTAGTTGTTGGTTATACTCAATTTTTATTACTTAGTACTTTTACATTTTTCTTAGGTGTTTATCACTTTGTCATTTCAATGCTTGTGTTCAGCAAAAATAATCTGTAGGTGTACATTTCTCTATAAGCAATGTTTGTATTCCTTTACACTATTCGATTTAAGATATCATCGTCTATAGAGCTTAGATCATATTAATACATATTTAAAAAGTTTTACAATACTCAGATCAAAGGTGTTTACTCCTTCAACAGGTTAGCGGCCATCTGGCGGATGCGACAAAAGTTTTGTGACATTTCCCTTCGTTGTCTTTTACAACACCAAAGAAAGGAGACAAATTGACATTTTAATTTAAATAGAAGCCTGTGTTTAGAGTCGATGAAGCTTGAATTTCTGATTTTTAGACTCTTGCTATTTCAATATGAAAAATGTGACATTTTAATTACAAAATCACTTTAATTAATACTGTTTTTTAACCAAGTGGTTTTTTCAATATTTTTCTCAATATCATATTAAAATTTACAACTTTCTCAAAATTAAAACTTCTTAGCTTTTCGAACGATAGTACTTTTGCATAATTAACAAATTACTTTGTATTTTTGAATAGTAATTGCTAAATGTAATAATGTTTCGAAGAGACAACAGAAGGTATTGACGAAGGCGTCTGAGCATCTACGTATGTACGCACATTACCATACAAAGAGATGGGTCCAACATTGTTTTTGATAATGTAGGCGACGCGTAGAAACACATCTCGCCTCAATGAATAACTTGACAAGTTTAAAATCTGCACGCATACCAATGTTAGAATAGTAACGGTATCGAATGTACTCGTATATTTAATATAACTGTAGCGAACACGTGTTCATTAGAAATACAGCGACCATCCTGTTATAGACTCCTTTTATCTGAACTCTTTGCTTTGATTCATTCGTTACATTTCTATCGTTAGTATTGAATGTCTTATCACAACAATGGGTGTTGGAATTTAATTACAGTGGCGTTTGGAGATTAACATTTTATTTTATTAGTTTGAATACGAATTTCGCACCAGCTTAAATTAATGTTTTCCTAAAGTCTATTTTTCTTGAAATGCAAGCTATATTAATATTAAAAAATATTATATCAGCATGTATGATTCTGTTGTTCAGAGAATGCGGCGCGTGTAGTCCTTGGCCGGGTCGATGTGGCATCTGCCCAAAGCATGCGTAATTAATTTGTGGACAAGTTTTTGTCTGGATATTCTTCGAGCGTGACGTAATTCACTGGTGTTATATCCATTATATTAATAATGTGATTTAAAATAAAATAATTAAAGCTTTTTTAAATCCTGTTCTGCCCAAATCATCGCTACTTTTTTTAAAGAAACTGCTATTATTCTAAAGTATGTGATAAAAATACAATTAGAATAAAATTAACAAATGACTTTGACAGAAAGTATAAAGTTCTGAAAATAAAAAGTTTAGAAAGCTTGCATAATTTATATGTTATAAACTTACATAGGTAAGTACATATATCTAATAATAGCTTAATAAACGATGAAACCGAAAAATTTAAATGTACATTAAGTATATAATGCTATGAAGCATGAGCTCAATCCTGATCTCAGCTTATTATTACAAAATACTGGTTTAATATTTGCTTACACAATTTGCATAAAAACCAAGTAAAACTGGGAAACGATTATACTCTTTTATTTTACGTGCCACGTTCTTATCCAAATTGAGTTATTACTCGATCTATTTTGACATTAACTAACCTTTTCGACTACTTACGCTATAGTTTCCATCGCACTTGATTTTGTCAAATCTCCAAGTAAACGATATTGGGATGATATTCTGTTGCGAACGTCAACAGGTTCTTGTAGCAATTGTTTTGGCCCCGATGACGACACGAAATGTTAAGTCGGTGACGTCATTCAATAATGTGTTCCCTTTTCATATCTAACTAAAACAATTCGACTCATAAATTTAAATGAACAAAGATACAAAATGTAATTAAAGTCTAGTTTTAACTTAAATATATCTTTAGTTGGACAGTTAATGTAAACAATGTTTGGGGCTCGGCAGTTAATATTTTATCTAAACAATTTGAATAGATGAATCATTATGTGGTTCTATTTCAATTCATATGAGGTAGTAGTCAGTTTTCTTGTAATGTGCGATCATTTTTTGGAGCTATTTATAAATGTCTATATGTGTTGTCGGACGCCTGTTTATACTGCATGCATCTCTTCTCAACTCTTAGTAAGTGGGTCACACTTGATGAGTCTCGGATGTTGTAAAGCTAATTTGTATTTTCGACTTTTTAAATGGAAACTTCATTGAGGATATATCAGAATAACGTATTTCGTGTTCTTCTTCTTCTTGAAGCTTCTAACATGAAGCTTTTAGAAATAGTATTCTACTAGCTTTTGACCGCGACTCAAAAAACATAAATAAGTAGTATATATTTTTCTAGACTATTCTCTACATCTATGCCAAATGTTATCTAGATCCGTTCAGCAGTTTAGGCTACAAACTCTAACAAGAATCCATCCATTAAACTAAACTTTCGCACTAATAATATTAGTAAGAAGTAAGAATTTAAAAAATAGAAATGAACATAACACAAAACGTTAGTCCATGGCTATTTTATTCCTATTATTAATCTAAGTGGTCTGTAAGTATTTACTGTTTATGTTTTTCTTATATAGCTATAGAGAAAAGCGTCAAGTAAATTATTTGTTGTCTTCATATGTCAAGGCAGTCTGGTCAACCCTTTTTACGAAACGTGATTGTTTCGTAATATGTTTTCTTTACTATAAAAAACAACTTTGGCGTTCAGTTGGTGATTTATAATCGTATAAAAAATGTGACCTACTTTCACGTTCGCCCTTCTGCCTTAAAATAAAATGGTTTTTACTGTTTACAATAAAAAAGAGAAATAATCATAAAAATAAATGAACAACACTATGTGCCATAGGTTTGTTTCTTTTTAAAAATACAAATAAATGTTTCTACTCCTTAAAATAATTCGTTCAGAAACTTCTTACGTAACTATCTATTTAAAAGCACATTATCTCTCGATGTAAACGGGTACAACCCACTTTCTGAACTCACGTTTTGCTAATTAACGATAAATTATATTCCGAATATATTATATTGTGTTGACATTTTATATGTTTATGTTAATCTGAATAGTTACTGTTATCGATATTTTAACTACTAAAAGGTGAATCTTCCGTCAAATGATAAATTTCACAACGAAAATTGACTGGTCTATATTATATAAGAAATTAAAGGAAAACTAACTTGTAACATTACGTGATTAGCAATAAAACTTTTCGTATTTAAATACAAAAAAATACTATTTCTATATTTCTCATAGTATGATAGTAAAATGCTACTTTAATAAAAACTAGCAATAAGTAACGTAATAGTAATCATTAAAAAGGAGCTTTTAAGAGAAAGATCTTGCAAATTTCAACTTTTAGTCGTAAATGTTTAAGTTAAAATTTGAACAGCATGATCATCTGTTAACTTTTTTTTGATAAATGAATATAATACACTTGTATTTCAGATTTAAGGCCTGTCCCACTAAATTATAAACGATCCAATGTGTGTATATGTGATGGTAATATCGGACTTTGTTCCCTTATCTGACAGTAACGTCATTTTTAGGCTATCTGAGCCTCTATCAGTGGTGGGACAGGCCTCTAGTACAATAAAGTAAAGGTATATCAGTTATCATACGGTATCAGGTGACTGGTTGATTAAGAACACGTCAGAAACAATCCATTCTTAAAGTTTTAGTCATTGACGTAAACTTGAACTTATGTTGTAAGGAATTTGTAACATTTCTTTATATGGCGTGATGTATGTATTAAATTACATATAACAAATTATACTAACTATAATTGATTTAACGTAACTGTAGGAATATAAGGTAAACATTTAAACAATCGGAATAATTACTTGAAAACTAATATTTAGTGACTTACTCAAGCTTTTTTTATCAATGTAACAATATACCAACTCTTGTTATCTCACTAAACAGCGGTATACAATTTACAAAATTCGACATACACGAACCGCTGCTGATTATGTCCGCATAGCAGTTGTTAACGATTGCTTGAAGAAGCCAGTGTAAGGCATCTTTAATAGCGTAATTACACATCTGCCAATAGTGTCACTCGAGAGTTGCTTCATTTGTTTCGCACGCATTGCCCGCGGCTGCATACAAGCACAACAATAATTACTACTCGGATCTACTTACAGACTATTACTGGAACTCTTAATGTCATAACTCCATCTTACGTTTAATAACATGCTTTAGTAATGCATTTGTTGTGAATTCAATACATGACTTTTCGTGTTTTTAATATTTTAATTTGCGCCACGATCCGTGCGGAATTAAATAGTTATTAGCATTGTATGTGTTCTCCCAGGTTATGTTCTATATCTGTGACAATTTTCAGCGAGATAGTAATAAATGTAGTAATAAATATTCATCGAAACTTTCGCATTTATATTAGTAAGAATAAGATTATGCATTTATCTAGAATGAATCATCTAATTTTGTTACAAACATTTGCAATCTTTCTCTTTTAGATTAAGATCGTGGTTCTCTATTCGTGATCACGATCGATATTACATTTATTATTCGTAAAATACGAGAGATATCTGTTGTCAATTTTAATAATTTTACCGCAGATAATCTCTTCATTTAACCTTGTTTAATTTAGTTATTTATAGTTACATGCATAATACTCAAACATTTATGTCCATAAATGTAATAACATAAAGCACAACCGTCCTTTGTTTTCAGTTTAAAATATAAATCGTATCCCTAAATTCCAGAGGTAGGTCATCCTAGCTGCCTAAATAAGAATAGACAAATACATAGATTATCATAGTATTTTTTGAATTTAATTGTAGGACAAAAATAAAAACGTAAGCTTGTATTACGTAGATATTTTTTAAATGTCAAAGTCGGTTGAAGTAAATGCTTACAGATGTTCACCTATTTTTATTATCCGGTTGATATTTGCATAATTTAACGCAAAACAATGTTATACTGAAGGAAAACAAATATGACCCGATATTATATTTAAACGTGATTTACTTGCGGTTTTATTAACCTATTAATACACTATTTGTATTATTTACTCACGTCTTACTGACCACAATAAACACTATGGGAGTCGTAGAATTAATTTTAAGAAAATTCTACACTAAGGGTCTGTTAAAGTAAACATTTAATGTCTCTGTTCTGTTTGAAAATGCGTGTCACAAGTAACAAGTTAATTTTATGTTTTCATTTCGGAAGCGATACCGCTACCCACTCGTTGCATCCTGAGTTTAATTGCGTGCCTGTCAATGCTTACTATATGTTTCCCATTTGTGAAAATGTACATTTCCTTTATAGGGAAAAGTATAGAAAACATTCGATTTAAATTGTAAGTCAACTTGATCATCCATATTTTAAAAAATACAGTTTAATTTTTAAAATATGTTCTACAGAAAAATTGTCAAAGCCGTAATTTCCTAATTCTAAGCTGCTCATGTAATACGTAATTAATTATTATTATTAAATTCATGATTCTAATATCAACGTATTAAGACAGTCATTTTACCACTATTATAATACAATTCTTAACCAATTATTTATTGTCGACAGCAATCAACGAATAACAACGGGGAATACTCGACTCGAAGTCTTCCTCGGGTGCGAATAGATGCCGGTTCTAACGCGGGAACCGCTGGTGTACGGCTGCGATGCTGGGCAGCACCGCCGTCTATCACCGAGGAGGAAGTTGAAGACGAGATCGAAGAAGATGCCGTGTCTTTACGAGCTGTGCCCGTTCAAGGTACGGCTTTAATTTAAATGGCATTTTAATTAATTTATTATTCTAAAAATTCATTCCCCATAGCACATTTGTCCAACTACAGTGCCATCTAGCGGCGAATAGCTAAAACTATACAGACTCACGTTTAGACGGAACATTGCTAGATTCTCACACTAGATGGCGACGTAAAACTATTCAATTTAAAAACTTTGAAATAAGTCTAATGTGTCATAATATTATTTATTAGGTGTCAATCTAAAAATTGCTATATTATTTTATGTATTCACCATTTAAAATTTAAAAGGTACTTTTAATTTATGGAACACAAAAGATGTCTGCCAGTTCATTATAGTCCGTAGTTGAGCGACGAAAACCAGCAGTATTTTCAGACGTTGCGGATATGGCTTTAAAAAAAAACCTTTTATAAGGACTTCAGACGGAAGGATATCAAAACTACAGCCAGACATCTATTTACACAGAATTGTGACTCGAATACGACGACATTTGGCTTGTTGAGTCGTAGTTTTACGTCTTTCGAATAAATAATTCTGAGCAATATATTTATTTCTACTGCATACTTATGTTAAGAGTTGAGAGTTGAGAGAATTGTCTGGTATACAAGTGTTTTAATTATATATTATGTTGCTTTCAAATTGTAATAACATGTTTTAATAAATGTTCTAGTTATGTGTTATTTTGAAAAAATAAATAATAATAATAAATTTTTGTAACAAAAGTATGCTTGGTAAAAACTATTTTAAATTGTTCCTGTTTTCTGTTGTCTGAGTTTTTCCATCGTTAGTATGTTGTTTTTGTCACTAAACAAAGGCATTTTAACGCTAATTGCAGTACGGTGTCCTTAAGTAGAGTGACGTGTTTTTAAAACTGTTACAGGGTGTCATTAGTTCTGACTAAGGTGACCACAATAATTTAAACTCTGAATTTCTGTTTCTTTATAATCTTTAAAATTTTTAACTAAATTTTGTCATGTTAACGGCTTTCTAACTAAGATTTTCGAAGCTTTTTCTTTAGTTAGTTTTCTTTGTACTCTCATGCTATAAGTAATAATTTTTTTTTTACTAATTATACTATAAAATGTTCCGATATAGTCTACGTAAATTGTCTCTGTAGGAGTGGAGCTTTAGGGCACTGTTTAGGGAAAGCAGAACGGACATCAGTATTGTAAGGAAGCCATGGCCGAGGACCGTAACGAGGCGTCGCGCGCGCACCCATCCGGCTCCAATCGATTACTGCCTGCTTTTTACTTCACTCCCGGTCGCATACTTGGGACTTTATACAACGTCACAGGGAACAGTTTCGTCATGAATGCATTAGTTTGAAACACGATTTATAACCGCACAAGAAATCAAGAACAGATTTATGTCATCTTCGGCGCTGAAAGCATAAAGTTGAGTTTTCTCTAAAACAAATTGAAATTGGAGATTGAGACTAAGGGCCTATCTCACCAAATTATAAATTGTCTGATAACAATATATATAAAACTAGCTGTTTCCATGCGTCTTCTTCCGCAAGAAATTATAAAAACTTCATTTTATTACTTAGATTTGTCAAATTATCAATAGCAAATGTCAAAATGACATGACATGACAAACCTTAGCAATCTTTCTTTCTTGATGTTGGCAGCAACTTATGGTCTCTTTCTCACATTAGGGTTTTTATCCAAAATATTTCCCCCTAAGTTTAATGGCGTGAAAATATATAGCCTAAAGCGTGACGTAAGTGTAGGGCTTTTTATTAAAAAAGAGTTATTAAAATATATGCTGTAATTGCTAAGATCTTAGGCAACAAAGAAGTGTGTGTTTACGCTTTATTATAATAGTATTGATATGTGATGGAAATAACGGATTTTGTTATCTTATCTGAGAGTAAAATCATTTTTAAACTATCTGAGCCTCTATCAGGCAGTGGTGGGACAGACCCTTAGACTGTCAAATAAGTTAGAATAAAGGCAACCACTAACTTTCGAAGAATCACTAATACTTGACAAACATAAAATATTTAATATAACGACAACTGACGCTGTCCCTTCGTCTGGCGCAATGGAGCTAAAACGAGAACAATTACGGGTGTGCCGTTTTTAATTGATATGGCTCCCGTTCCCCGAGCGGCAGAGATACCGCCGGCACACTGACACCACGATGAGTAATCAAACCGATACGAAACATCATTGTTGTATGTTAATTAGAAAACCGCAATTCATTGTCTCCCTTTTATTTCAAGGACCTTTTGCTTGTCAACACTTCAACAAACTATGCTACCTACAGACATCGCATACTCTTTGCACTTCAAAGAACAAGTTATTTTTGGTCATAGAATAAGTTTTTCGCTAATTTTCGTTGATCTTTGACTTATTAAAAGTAATATAAAGCTAATTAAAAGTTGCGAGGTTAATCACTAATTTAAAAAATGAATCATCTATGAGATTAATTGAACTAGCACACAAAATCGTTGCTGCTACAGGAAACAGTCGTTTCACTCGACTCTAAAAATATATATCGAAAAATCAATGAAAAGGAAGTTAGAAACGGAGGAGAAGGCATTTTTTACTTATTCGGATAAATAAGATATTTTTGAATTCCGATTTAACAATATTATTAGTTAACGGAACGAGACATTTAAAAGTATGGAATTTAAATTAAGTCCGTAGTTTTGAAAATGTTGTTCGCTTCTTAGATGGGGTTGAGTTTTGGTTTTAAAATAGATCATGTTATTTGGGAGACTTAAAATTATGCACTGACAAGCATTCACTACTTTTTTTTATGAGGGGGAATGTGTTACGCATCCAAGGTACCTTGGGGAAAGACACACAGGGTATGTGGCATTCTCTCCACATCCCTGCGCAAATGAAAAGGAACGTGGAGACTACCCACTAATCCCCCTTTGGCCTCCCTCGTCTTCACCGTTCACCGTGGCATGGGCACATGTTATTCATCACATACCCCGATGGTGATAGTTGTGGACCTCCTCAAAGGATTCACTACTAGTTTAACCCATAAGAGTTTATAAGTTAAAATTAATATGCCGCAATTCCTCAAGAAAGGAAGCAATAAAACAAATTAGTCGCGGAATCTTTCGTAGAAATGAAACGTTGCATTTAAAGTTTTCAATAGAGAGGGCGATGCCTTTGATTTGTCATTTAACATGAAACCTGACTCACAGGTGGGACTAATAGGGAAGTAAGATGCTTGACTTACCGCCGTCCCTGTTAGGCGGCCCGCGCTAGCCCTGAATACTAAATAGCTCATAATCATACTGTTTAGTATACAAGTGTACGTCCGCTAAAAATAAGTACGGTTTGATGTTCCCAATTGTTTTTATAGAAAATAATGCAGACACAAATTGTCATACAAAGTAACTCAGAATGCGTAGTAATATTAGTTTAGTTAGATGTTATAATAAAATGTAACTTACATCCATAATCAAGAAGGATACGCCAATTTAATCGAAATCCGTTCGCATGTGGCGTCCCCTTTGTTCTGAAACAAATATTAAGTTATATTGTATTTCTTTCGCATATACTACCAACTAAAAACACGGGAAAGCTCAAATATCTGAATACTGACGTGTGTTAACTGTATTGTGCGTCACTTGTTTTTTGCTTTTTGAAGGAATTCGAAAGCAGAATTTGTAGCACCGAAACTAGATATTTAGTTTGAGAGATGGGTTTAGAAAGTGTCAAGCGATTGTAGTGAAAAACCGTCAACTAGGGTATGTTTTCACTACTGATATATTTTTGAAAGAATACATTGTTGTATTGGTTCTTAAAAGGGATTATTAGGGATGTCGATGTGTTTTTCCGTAGTGGAAATTCACGGTTAATTATTCCTACCCGTACAAGAAACATGTTCCAATTTGTGTATTCAATTATTCAGATGTTACTGAGATATCAAGTTTCCATTTAAGACATGATCAAGTTTACATTTAGGACTCAAGTGGTCGTTATTGAACTTTCTTGAAAGTTGCAGACGGCGTCCGGATACTATGAATATTTTATCTGTGACCTTAGGACTGAGGACGTCTTATAAATAAATAAGATTGTATATGCTGAGGATAATACCGTAGTTATAATATACATCTCTCTTATTTTTTTGTAGTCTTAAAAAGGTAAAGCGTGGCTTATGAGAGGATAAAAAAACATCTGCAAAATATTTCAGCACGTGCATTTTGTATATTGTATAAATCTATGTTTTACTTATAGTTGTGTATTGCAACAAAATAGAGCTGTAAAAAACTTTTCATTAATGAGAAAAAAAGTAAAGTAAAACGCAGTAAGCATCGTTAACTCGGATTTAATTAAATTTTACCGCTGAAAAAGGTATTCAAGAGGTGATTTTAACTTTAAACTGCCTGTCCTTTTAACAACGTTACTAAATGACTATTTCTGTATTTTTCGAAAACAGAACAACGTGGCTTTTTGCTTTTTTAATTAATAATTAAATTTGCACTTATCTTTACCCACCATACAAGTTACACACATTTCTCATTGAAGGTAACAACGACTCGCTATTTCAAACGTATTTCATTGATAAATTCTCGTTGTGTATAAAGTCTGTAGACTGTGAATAGATCTCTAAGATGTCGCTAAATCGGACACATCCCAGTTAAAGCTTTACAAATATTTAACTTCTATCTTTCGACCGCGACTCCGTCCGCGTGAAATTAAAAAAAAAAAAACAACAAAACAAAAGTAAGTAGCCTACGTGTTCTTTCCGACTATTCTATACTCTATATCTATGGCAAATTTTATCACTATTCGTTCAACAGTTTAGGCTACAAACTCTAACAAACATTCATCCATCTAAACATTTCTAATCTTAGTAAGAAGAATAGCAATTAGTAACATTGTCTGCTAGTACCTCTAGTAGCTACTAATATAGTCTTCACTAGTACTAATTTTCTGTTATTTTAAGATCTTTAGTGACCACTCTTCACGAACTACCGAAGGTACTATGACATGGGCAAACTACTATACTGTAACTGGACTCAAAAACAAACATTTACAAGCTAACAAGTCCAGCAACTGGAAAATAAACAAAAGAAGACTGAGCAATGCTAGTTAAATAACAACAGCGCTTAAATTATTTATGGAAAATGACTATGATGAAATACACTAACTTTAACAAGTTAAAATAACACTGAATTATCAAATATTAACTACAAATATAGTAAATATAAGAAACCCTTGACATTCAGTCACACTAAATAGAAAACATGTAAAACGCCAATGTAATCTGTAATGAAACAAACAATCACATTACATTTCTCCCGTACGTGATTCACGCGTTTGAACTTGAAAGGGTTTTACTTGATTTGTAGACAATTGAGCTTTTACTAGTGTTGAGTCAGTTTTCAATATTCGATAGGAGTGCATTTGTAGGTTCGTTCATATCAGGCGATGCGGCGGCAGGCGCGACGATGCTCTCTCTACTATTCTATCGTTTGTGTACAATAATAGGGTTGGCACTTATATTGTTCCTGGTTAGTTAACGCTAATTGTTGAAAAAAATAACAAAGATCATTATTAGCTTAGTTTAACTGAAATATAAAGAACGGAATAGATTCTGTAATTTAACTAAATAGTTTTCTGAAAGTAATCTTACAATGTACATAGATAAAACTTTGTTGTTTAAAATTATAGTTGGAATTTAGGTATTCAGTGTATTGTTTGAATAATTAAGTTGTCTTTAAGCTTATTTACTACTATTTATTGCTATTCTGTAAAGCGGAAAATTACATGTAATTATCGTAGCGAATCACATTTGACGACCCTACATTTCTCCGTCTGCGACGCGGGCAGACGCGAGGCACGCGGCGCGCGAGCCACAGTGCGCTACACTACTTCCGACTGGCTGCACAACTCCGCCTTTGATCTGCGTTCGATTTTCAAAAATTAAAAAAATAAGCTTTTTTTATGTGATTCGGTTCAAGGCACACACTACTTTTGTGCCAAAAGTACAAGTGAAGTGTTTTAGAACTTTTTTTAATGTACAATTTATAGTGTTTGTGTTGTGATTGTGATAAGAAATCAGCTGTTTAGTGCGCGGTGAAAAGACGTAAGGTTTTGTTGATGTGTTGCTAATGCGATGTTATTGGATTAGTTATTGATACTAAGAAAAGGTCACAGCGAACAGCAGTTCAAAAATACTACGCATTAAACATAGCTTGCATTTATATCCTGTTTAAATAGTAATTTAATACAAAAAAAAAACATGTTAGAAACTGAAATTCATTGAACATTTGAAATTTGTAACATCAATACTCAATTGCACATTGCGACACCAACGTAAATACGTTAATGTACAGTTTATGCTGAGAACGCACAATGCGAAAATAATTTTATTTGCATCGAGCACAATACTTTTATCATAATTTAGATCTTACTTACTTTATTACCAGGGAAGGACACATAGTTGTGTTTACAAAAAAAATAATCCCATTTTTTTTCGGTTAGCACATGTAATAGAGTACAGAAGTACGGAATAACTTTTTGTTCCAAGATGTGAACTATTAGCAAAGAAACTGGATAGGGAATATATATCAAATTAAAACGAGCAAACTGAGTCATATATTAGGTTAAAAATAAACGATTGTTAATTAGTAAACTTATATTATTAATAAAAATTCGATAAGCGTACAACCAAACTCATACTGTGTAGGCGTCACGCCAAGGGGCCACGTTCTCACTAAGTCCTAATTGCTAACACTGAATTGTCTTTATTCAATTAGAGATAATGACCATTTACTACCGGCTTATCTATTGTTCTTAGCCTCCTCTAAATTAACTTTACGTATATGCAAATATAAGTTTCTAGTTAATAATGCAACACTGTGAATCTTTTACTATGAAAGTTCTTTCACCGTAGATGTCAATTGTTTTTTTTTCGTAATGTAATTTTCTAAGTAATCCATTCTAATGTTTTTATTTTGTCCTTATCATTATTCACACTCCTTTTAATTACCATTCTTTCAATGGTTTTTGAAAACGTCTGTGCAAAGCTCATAAAATAAGTATGAACAAACTAACTTTATGTTTTCCACAATTCGCAGTTACGGGATATCGAAATTGAGATATGAATCCGTTAACCCGAACAGTACTCTATAACCGATTTCATAGTATAGTTATGCAACGTGCAGAACTTTCGTGGTCAATGATCGTTGCATAAATATGTCGTGATGCGATCGCTTTTCGTGCCAAATTCCATAAAACTATCGTACCTCTGATAACCGCTATATTCACTTCCTCATCTTTATTGTGAATCGATTCCGGTATTAAGGTGTTTATGATTCTAATAGTGATATGGTTCTTATTAAAACAATTTGTGAACAGTAAAGATTCTAAGGCCTAATTCTAGTCCCTTTCTCTTCCCACCCTTTTCTTATGAGGAAAGAATGGGAGGGAAGAGTGGATTTGACGGTGGAGGAGGCGCATAGGAAGGGGAATATCCTCTTTATGTGCGACTCCTCCGTTGGTTAGGGGTAGGTAACGCATCTGCAATTGCGGATGTTTATGGGCAGAGGTCGCTTTGCCAATCAGCGGATTCAGATGGCCGCTTTCTTATTTGCCACCTTATAATATAAAAAAGATATATTTACGCGAGCGATAACCGTTCTCGAATTTTATTTTGCACATATAGTTAATTATTAACATTGCGAATAACTGCTTATTCACACTTTAATAAAGCATACTAGGTTACTTTAATTTCCGTTGAATGTTCTAGGAATAAATTCGGATATTCCCCTAATTAGTAGAGCGCGCTTGTATTCTGTTTGTTCGTCCTATTAATTCATTTTAAGCGTGAAACTGTTCAGTGTTTCAATATTATATGATACTGCAGTACATCTTTTCCTAGTATGGTAAAGTTATTTCAGGTTATATGAATTTGATAATTTTCTATAAGATTTTATTTACATATAGTAACCAAATTGTTTGGTTGTTCGCCTTCATATCTGGTGGCCTCGAATTAAATGCAATGGCCTGTCTTTTCACAAATTATGTATGACGAATATTGCTTTAACCGTCAAGACCGCTGTGATCTGACCATCTGTTCATGTCAAACTCGATAAATTGGTTTCGGTCAAGGTTAATTTCCTAGATTTTCTCATCTCATTTCTCCCATTATCGTTAGACTACCATATTTAAAGCTATTATATTGATAACTCCAGTGTAGTCAGCGTCGTAGTAACTTATCAGTGTCTATAAACAAATAACAAGACGAGATACTTTCTGTTATTTATAAATCAATCAAAAATACCTTTTGTTTATGCCAACTTAATAATATAATTGGCTTTTTGTGTAAAATGTAATAACTTTTTTTATCATACTTGCATCATATCGTATTCATTTTAAAACGTTTTATTATCAATGTGGTAATTAAAGTCCGTAATATTTATTAACACTGAATTAAAAAAAAACAGTCAGCTGTAACCTGTTATACGATTGAGAGAAACTGCGTATTGGCGAAAGTTGTCGATCTCAGACGTATCAGTGCATTATGGAAATTGTGCCAGTTTTCCAAACGATTACGTAAATTAAAAAGAAATACATTAATGTTTAGTGTCGTGTGACGAGTGGATTGCTCCGCCTGTTGGAAGTCACTGGCCGTAGCATGCGTTTTTATTTAGCGATGTATTGATGATGCTCGTCTTTTGTTTGTGTAGAGATCCTATTCTCCTACATGTTATCCCTATGGAAACGATAAATCATTCAAATATTTCGCTTTCAAAGCAATCTATGTTTGTTAAATAGTTAATATTAGAGTACATAATTTGTAATAATATCTGGAGTATTCAAGCTTAACAGAGAATTTGAAGCATCTTTCTAAATATTGTTGCTTTGATTATAGGCAGAGATCTTACAAGAGTTCGTTTGAATACGGCATTATAGTATTTGCTGTCTAGTTTTACTAAAAATAACGCATTGATTACAACCGTATAACTGTTAATAATTACAAATTCGTTATTAAAGTGTCGTAGTTAAAAATAGTACAAGTAAATAAATACCAATATGTCTTATTATGCAATTTATTCTTGATGACAAATTGCTTCAACAGTACGTGGTAATTGCAAGTTTGCTATAATCTGTCAGTAAAAAACATACTATTGAAATGCTGTATTGCAATGAGTAGGTAAATATATTCTTCATTTTTCAAATTAATTTGTCTAAAACGTAAAATTAAAAAGTTGGAATTAACACAGCTGTGTTGCGCAGACGCTTTTGTTTTAAATTTTAAAAGCACTGTTCTTGTGCATTTCCAAAATACTCCTAAATAATTAATCGGGGAGAGTTGATGAACATGGGGTAGTAATGCCAATAAATCGGAAGAGCACAGGGGCTGGGGAACAAAGGGTTGAATATCCCTGACGCAGGTCGCGTCAAATTCATTACGCAAACGATATGATCCGCTATGCATGGCGCTTGGGGTGACGCGACGTACGCTCTCCCCTTTTGCGACGTAAGGGGATGCAGTCAGAACTTGCGTCGCTTTGTAACCTAAACTGTCTGTCTGAACATCAAAAATTGAAACAGCTTTTTAAAAAACAAATGAATTGCGATATTTTATTGCATTTGAATTTAATATCGAATTTAAATATTTACTTATTTATTGGATTTTTTTTACTTTCCTAGGTTTAAATTTAACTAAGTTTTCAGAGTAACCTTACGAAGTATCTGTTAATAAATATATTTTTTAATTATTTCTTCAATTGAAAAAAAAGTTTAGATAGATAGGTAGATGGGTGTTTGTGTCAGTTTGTAGCCTTAACGGCTGAACAGATCTCGATGAGATTTGTCATAGACGTAAAGGATAGTCTGGAAGAACACATGAGCTACTCACTTTTTTAATCTCAACCTGACGGAGTCGCTGGCGAAAGAGAGTGATTAATATCTCTTGTTATAAAACAAATGAAGATATCATTTTTGAAGTCTGTTAGACATAATTATCGAGTCTGTTTTGATAATTGAATTTAAGTACTTGCTGTAATTATGTCTAGCATAATGAATGATAAAGATTCGCGTCGCTCAGTGAATTATATTAATGAAGCTGAGCGAATGAGATAACGATGCCAAGGTTAGCGTTAAAACGTCTGTCCTGTGCTGAATCGTTATACAAGCTTCCTTAACCGGTGCTGATCGGATGCATCTGTGAACCTTCAAATTTGGTCGCGACATAAATAAGTCACACTATTTATAAATCGTCGTCGGTGACTCAAGTTGGGTGTAAAGTGTTACTTTCAATTTTATTATAATAGTAGGGCTGTTTACACTGGTTTACTGGTTTTATCACTATTTACTTACTTGTATATTTATTTTTTGTATTGACAACAATAAAACACAAGTCTTATGTTACATGTTAAAGTTGGAATTATTGTTATACCAACAATCCGTTTCTTATCGCTTTAATATAGCTTAATTTCATTATAACACATTGCTCTCTAGATCACTGTACTTATATTATGTATGGCATATGTGTACTTCTAAATGTTTAACTCGTCAGTCATAGCTTATTTGATCAGGTAATAACAGTAAAAAAATAATTGCATTGGTCCAATTTATATTACCTTCGCACAGCATTATATCTTGTCCCATGAAAATCTGTTCCATTCAAGTTGTATCAGAAACATTTTTAATATACATACACGTGTAAAGGTTTAGTACAAGACGTATATCCCATAATCACGGTTACACAAGTAGACAGCACGTGTTTAGCAAACTGATGTATCGAAGCGCGGACACAAGGATATTATTATTTGATGAAGCCAACGGATCGAGACAAATAACGATGTGTTCGTGAGATATTAACGCCCACAAGATCTATTGAAATCATATAACGCCATATTCAGTGCTTGGAAATGTCAATGCGGTAATCATCTTCGATTAATGATATTGCCAATTTTCGTCTAAGACGATAAACGTTTTGTAAAAATAATTAGGAGTTAACTGTAGGGATTTTGAGTGGGTGGTTCTAACAACGCCGCCAATTCATATTAATGGTTTAAGTTAAATTGAAGATCATAAATTTGTTGTTTTTTTTTTAATCTTGTTTTTGTTTTTTTCATGTAAACATTTGTATACTGCCCTGGAAACTTTATTAACTTGGTATATTCGTTTAGTTCATCCCATCAAAGTTCAGAATTAACAGTTGCAGGTAAAGCAAATTAAGCCAATTAGCCTCGCATCTCGCGTTAAAAAGATTTAAGCTCTCCCGTCTTTCCAGTTTTCCTCAAAAAGACACTGATGTAATTGAAGGTGAGCATTGATGTAAAACGGCTCCACACGTCCGGTGTCCGGTTTCGCGCGCAATGCACGCTTACGTCCTCGCCTCGCCGCCATATTTATAGTTTATAGCACGCAGCGCCATAAAGCGTGCGCTAATAATGTAAACAATAGGAGTTGGCATCGGGCCACCTGTCCGGCAAGCCACCATAGTACTGCCATGACTGGTACACCAACTTTAAAGTCTGCAATATGTATAAAGAAACAATAAGTATACAAATATTTCACGTAGATAGCGTATCCACTGGATTACATATTATTATCAAATACATAATAAATAATTATAATAAAGAGATAATCATGTTTTAATTATTTTTCATACACCCTGTTCTTGTGTACGTGGTAAAGTTATAAACTATTAATATAGTGTTAAAACTTTCAAAATATACTTGCAAATAAGTTGTCAAATATAGACATACCAAGGTTTTTATTCGGCATTCAATTACTGAGTATCTATATTACGTAAATTAATACTGCAGTAGCTACCAGTTTCAGGTGACGAATATGAAAAAATACTGACACTTTGTTTTTTTTTTCTTCTGAACACCATTTCATATTAAAATTATAAAGTTACATGTACTGTGTCTTGTGGATTCCCCAGCCGTTGCAATTCTTTAATAATTTTGGCTTACAAAGCGAAACATGTTTATAACCAGGAGAATAATGAGTACAAACTCAATAGATTTATACTCGTAATATAGTACAACGTACAACGACCACAATAATTAACAGCATATAATAATTAATCGATAATAAACAGTTTCGATCCGCGTACTATGATTAAACCTTTGCAAGAGTCGCGTGGGCAGGATGGGTAACCTACGCCTTCGGACATCCGATGAGTAATATCTCTTACCCACCTTTGTGCGTCAATGCATCAACATTAAATTTATATTTAAATATGATGAAATTAACGCTTCATACATGTGCAGTTCAGCAACGCCCGCATGGTCTGATTATGAGCGACATCTGACGAGATACATTCTAGCAACTTTAATATTACGTTACACTAATGGTATCAATTTCTGAACGATTCCTGACTTAAATATACCTCTTGATTTATTAACTATTAATTGCTTTAGTAATTATGAACTGATAACATCCTAATTATGAAAAAAATCTTAACACGGTAATCATTAATGTTTACAAAGTTTCGTTTTCAAATCAAGATACTGGAAAGATAGCTTTCGATAGTTATGTCTACAATCTTTCTTCTTACTAATATTATAAATGCGAAAGTTTAGGTGGATGGATGTTTGTTAGAGTTTGTAGCCTAAACTGCCTATCGAATCTCGATGAAATTTAGCATAGATGTATATGGTAGGATAGTCTGGTGTAAAACATTGGCTACTTTTTTTTTAATTCCACGCGGACGGAGTCCCGGGCGAAAGCTAATATAGTCATAAAATCCAAACGTCTGTGGATTAAACTTAAAGGAAGATATTTTTCAACGCAAGCCGCCATTATCTCAGGACTAATGCAGACTTCGAAACAATGGCGCCATCTTGGAAAATGCAAAAGAAAGAGCTAGCATGCTTTTATGCTTATGGATAGGTTGGGTCCCTATAGAAAGTTTATGAACGTACTTACAGTACACGGTAACAGGTCATATCTTTAACAAAGTTTATATAACATCATTTTAAATTGTTAATGGATGGATGGATGGATAGATGGATGTTTGTTAGAGTTTGTAGCCTAAACTACTGAACAGATCTCGATGAAATTTGGCACAGACGTAGATGATAGCCTGGAAGAACACATAGGCTACTCACTTTTGTTTTTTTTTAATACCTCGCGGACAGAGTCGCGGTTGATAGCTAGTTGAATATAAAGTTTTAATAAGATTAGATATTCCTTTAATTTTATGTCCCATTCATTTTTCAAATCTGAACGTTTGTGTTTTGAAAAAGGCCGTTTTTACGTGAGAATTCTTTTCGTTAGTTTATACGGCCAATGTCAGTTTATTTTGCGAATTGTACTTACCTTTGAATCATTCAATAATCATTGTGTTCAGTCGGTAGTAGTGACGTGCAGTGCTGGATTTGGCGCAGGTAGATGTATTCTGTTAAGTCTAACAATGGCGACGCTTTAGGCTATCTCGTTATATACGATACATAGTATGAGCAAAGCTTTATACATGTGTGATGAATGTGTAATATTACAAAAACAGTGCTGGCATAAAAAAGTTAAAATCGTCAAAAATATAAAAATAACCTAACACACACTTCTTTGTTACCTAAGATATCAGCTATTACAGCATGTATTTCAATAATTTTTTTTTTAATAAAAAGCCCTACACTTATGTACGTCATGCTTTAGGCTATATATTTTCATGCCATTAAACTTTAGGGGTAAATATTTTGGATAAAAACCCTAATGTGGGAAAGACTATAAGTTGCTGCCAACATCAATAAAGCAAGAATGTCAAGGTTGTCATGTCATGTCATTTTGACATTTGCTATTGATAATTTGACAAATGTAAACAATAAAATTATATTTCTATAATTTTTTGCGGATGAAGCCGCACGGGAACTGCTAGTCTATTATAAAGAACACGTAATTTCATTATAAAAATCTATATTAACATATATTTACTATATTACAGCACCACATTTAAATTAAATACGAAATAATACTACTCTTAATATTCAAAAATACGTTTTGTTTTTACTCAACAACTCTACTTCAAGGCAAAATAAAATCACACAATTATTGTTTGTTTAACCTCAACTTTAATTATAAATTGTACGCAAACTTTACTAAGAATAATGACGACAAAACACAATTCACAATTTGTAATGATGTGAAAATTTCCTACGGCTGTATTTTATCGCAGGATATTTTTGTAATAATTAGTTAGTGTAATTGTGTTTGGCAACCATCCAGGGACTCGAATTTTCTTCTTTACTCTTCAGTTTATTTGATTAATAAATTTAAGGGCTAATAAACAACTGACTACTTTATCGAATACAGATAACAATGTTGCCTGTGAGCAAAAATAGCATTTACGATTACTTGGCCTTTAAATGATGTTTTATTGAATTTTCTGCTTATAATTTTAGTAATAGAATCTATTTAAAATAATTAGTACATTTACGTACATTTATTTAAAGTATAACGAACCGTTACGTGAGACCGATTTCATTGTACAGAATCACAGAACAATACGATTTGTTTTTGGGCTGACATCGTTATGTGACATGAAACTATAATGCAATTTGTACGAGGACACTGAAATATTCAGTCATAAATTGGTTAGAAATGTAACCTACATTTTATCATTCCTAATTAGGTTTTGTGAAAAAAGCAAGTTAAATTCATAAATTAAATTAGCATTACAAATAGAAATTTTGTCACTTAGTTTCTATACATATATGTGTGATGAATGAATTGAAAAATTGCCCAGCGGTAGTGTTGCAAAGGGCAGTGCCCCTATTATTGCCAATGCGTATCGCTGAGATATCTTAAACTACTGTTCGCTGTGTCAACCAATTGTCGGTGTTAACTCAATCTCAATCGCTAGTCCATAGTCCAGCACGTCGCTTAGCAACACTTCATATATAATTTGCAGTTTACGTTTTATGTATTTTAATATGTCCGGTGAATATCAATAGTGTTTTTTATTAATCGCGATGTAAATGAGTCTACAAAGACAAAAAAGGATTCGTTTCAAGATGTGGAAAGCTATTATGAATAGAAAAAGAAAATACAGTGATGTCCTGCCATGTGATCAAGAGTCTTCTTACGCCGCTCTGGCGGCCATGCAAGGCGGCAACGCGTCGACTTTACCGCCATCTCTCGACGCGCTGCGAGCTTGTAAGTATTGTTGCTACTTGTCGATAGATGTCGTGATAAAAAAGTTCGTTATTTTAATTTGTAAATATTTGGCTAAAGAACAAAGTGTAAATGACGAAGCTCAAAATATTAGTTTAAAAAATGTGAGCTTTTACATTTAATTAATATATTGTGAAAAAATATATTTATTTATTGATTAATTTTGTAATTTTTCCGCCAGACGGCGCCTGAGGACCCTTTTTGGTTTTAGTTTGTTCATTTATTTGGACCTTTTGTTGTTAAAATCTATTTCAATGCATTTTTTTCATCACGACAGTAATAATGTCGGCGATATCTTTCAGTCATAAAGAAAATTATGAATCATGCTATTGTGTTTGTTGTGCCGAGCGCGACAGACTCCGCCTTCTAAATAAGGTTAATCTGCGTGACATTTTTGCCGAGTTTACCTTCGTGACCGCGACACAATACTGTACAATGGAAGTAGACACGGGATCGGCCATCTCAAGGAATCGTGATTCGCGGACGCGGCCTAGACGAATCTTTTGTTTAAATTTACCGCTAGAATTCTTTGTTGAAAACTTGTACTTCATTTAAACGGATAGATAATTAAAGTTAACATTTACTTTGTTGTACTTATAGTTTATAGTAAACTAGCTGTTGTTCGCAACTTCGTCCGCGTAAAATTAAAAATACATAAAAATATAGTATATCTTACTCACAGATAATTTACATTTCTAGCGTTGAAAGAATTTTTAAAATCAACCCAGTAGTTTTTGAGTTATTTCAATACATACAAAAATACAAATCTTTATAATATTGGTATAAGAAAAACAATTGGAATTAATAAAAGGCAAAATTTATTCAAGATAAGTTTGCTAAGTTTGTCAAGTCGTTCTTTTTTTTTTAAATATAAACGTACATTATTTTATCTGTACAATCTTTTTATACGTAGTTCTTTAGGATATCTATTCTATAGTCCACACAATGCGGGTCCCACGGCACGGTTTCCATGACTTTACGTAAATCCGCTAATTATTGTGCGTTCACTCATAACTAACAGTGATTCTGTGCACAATTAGCTAAATAGAAAACTTATGAATATGATTACGCTTTTCCATTGTTTTAATTTTAGAAAACAAATGATAACAAAACAAAACCTTGTACAATATTAAATGTATTTTACATACTTTCGTAATATTCTTAAACTTCTGCAAATTTTACTAATATTATAAATGCAAATGTTTAGATGGATGTACATATGTATGCTTGTTAGAGTTTGTAGCCTAAACTGCTGAACAGAAGTCGATGAAATTTGGCATACATGGCATAATCTAAAACACACATAGAACACTTACGATTCATTTCTTTGAATACATTTTTTATGTTATCCGATTTTTCTTACGGACTCCTGCAAGTTACAAAACCAAAACATAAATCTGTAACCACTGTGACCGTAAAGTCCGTCCGTATTGTAACTACGCAGTGTTATTTGTACACGCAAAACAAATGTTACCGCGTGTCCAATGGTTTAGAGGCGTGACCCACTTTACGCCGGCCATCGGCCCCGCGATAGATACCTCACGGGGACTGTTGTCCGCGGGAGATAAGGAATGTATGTGTGCGAAACTTTTCATCTTCAAATAATTCTCAAAGATTTCGTGAAAATATTCAGTATTTTAGAATCACACGTGTATCAACTTTTATACCATACTAATATTATTAATGCGAAAGTTTAGACGGAGAGATGGATGTTTGTTATATTTTGTAACCTAAACAGCTTAACGGATTAGATAAAGTTTGATATAGATGTACAGGATAGTATGGAAGAACACATAGACTACTCACTTTATTTTTTTTTTAATTCCACGCGGACGTAGGCTCAGGCGAAAGCTAATTAAATCATAAAGTCGTATAACCATTGGTAAGATACGTAGAATTTTTTCTTGTAGCTAACAATATCCCGAACGGAAGGGCGTGTGATACTGTACCCATTTCGCCATATAAGTGTAACAAGCCCAGAGAAACTGGCCCCAATGGATATAGAGAGAGCGCAGCTACAAAAAAACTGGTCACGTTCGGAAACTGATCGTTATAAAATTTTTCATTTTTTATCTATGTTGTGTGGTGTGGAGTATAATTTAATTTAATATTTTTAAAGGTTACTGAACTTAATAACTTGGAATTTGAATTGTGTTATTATGTATTTGTTGGCAATTGTATATTAATAGTAATGTAAAAGCAGTCATGATGGCAAAGTTAAGAACAAAAAAGGTACAAATGGTTTTCCTGATCACGAATTTATTATGTTTATTATGACAAAAACTAACAAGCTATCAATTTATGGTCACTCACTATATCTGGAGATTATACGGCTCATAGTTACCTTTAGATGTTTACGATATGTCTATGGTTTTATAGACGTAAGATATCGTTACATCGCAATGGGAACGCTGGACTACTAACTGTCACATTACTTCTAATAAGGTCCGGTGAAAAGTGGTTAACAACTTTTATGTCAATACTTTTAACCGTCAATTATAATATTTCCTCAAACATAAATGTGTATACAAAAGTATATCCGATTTATTAATTGAATATTCTATAAAAATAAAATTTCGAATTACGTCATGAGGAAGACGACTGCTGAAATAAATGTTTTCCTTATAAACAAAACCATCCCTAATAATACGTTGTTGAAACACAAACTGTATGGTATAATATTTATAGACATTGAGTATTGCATTTGAGTTTAAAACAAACATTGTCTTTATAGCGCACAAAAACAATGATTCAGGCGCTCATTAGCGAATGCGTCATTGTATTGTATTGGACCCTGCGCCAGCGCGCAGTCTGAGCTTACAGTTAGGGCTGCCAACATTCAATAAACGTAAGACTGCCATCGAATACGAAAAACGATTAACAATGAACTTTTAGCAACCCTTGATGCTTGGCGAAAACAAAACGACATCCATTGTTTCATACAATGACTGTCTAACCCTTATCCCTAATATGCATGATGCACTTTCGGGAATTTTACTTACACCCACCAAGTTGGCAGCCCTATTTAGCTTACTCCCCACACGATTTACATCAAGTTATCAAGGAGTCTAAGTATAGTCTTCTTGATTGCTGCCTCAATTTATATTAAATACATTGACTTCATACTTTTAAATTTAAATGTTTATAAACTTTTTGCAACTGAAATGTAATGTTAATATTTATTTTTTGTTACAGGTAAGTTTCTCTGATTTACTCTCATTGTTTCGAAAAAAGGCGTAAGTATATACATCATCAAATACTTTATCTTGACAATTTCGAACTAAAATTTTACTTTGTAAAAAGTGTCTATTGATTTTTTTAACGTAGAAATAACAAAAAGTACAATGTGTTTCCGTCTTATAAACGTGTATACAAGTTCTTGCGTTGATTTTAAAGTTACCGGTTCGACGGTCTTGGTTAATTGCTACTTGAATTTCCCAAATTGGGATATCGTATGTTGTGGATGACGGCCGGATGCCGCGTTGGCGGGGATGCTGTGAATATGCGCGCCGACACGCATCCGTCTGTAGGGCTGGCACCCGCTAATTGTCTAATTAATACTCATTAAAACGATGAAACAGCTATTTATTAGGTTACTGATATACTGTACTACATAATATTAGGAAGTAGAAATCAAGATAAAGTAATCATATATTTCCGCAAATGGGAATAACGTTTTTCACACGAGGTTTTTAATAGTCGTTTAATAGTAGTTTACTATTTACTTATAGTTATAATCCTCATGTCTATTTTGTGCAATTTGCAATGATTTTTAATTCAAATTTCGAATACACAAAAAACATCGAATTGTTCTAATAAATTGTTTTAGTTCATTAATGCATATGTTCCTTATATTTTAGCAATTAGGCAACCCTTTTAAAAGAACGCATTCATGGCGCGTTAACGTAGTGTTTGTTTACGAAGTTATTTCGAATTCAACGCTTTCGACGTTCCGAGAACGTTCCGGTGTCGGTGCGGACAGCAAACGGCGATCGGGCCACACGCCAGTGGTTGCTCTATCAATTAGTGATTCTCTGTTATTGTTACTGATGCACCTTTGATCGTCATACCAGTCCTAAATCAAAGGAGAAAATATAATACATCTCATCATTTACAAATAAAACAATGTTCAGTATTTCTTTAATGTGAAATTCCACTGCCGTATATCCTTTAGTTGTTTTATATGTTTTTCTAAAGAGATATTCAAAACACACAGTTATATTAATAGAGAAATATAATAGCATAAAATGTGAATGTGGTACATAATATTGAAATTAAAAAAATTAAAACAACAATTATGTAATGCGTAAATTAAAATAATCTATACTAATATTATAAAGAGGAGAGATTTGTGTTTTTGTATGCATTGTATTGGCTCGGGGGCTGCTGGGCCGATTTCAAATTCTTTCACCGTTGAAAAACAGAGTTGTTTTTGAGTAAAATAGTCTAAGTTTCTTTATTATTTTTCATATGCTATAAACTAAGCGACCAGTGGTCACACATAAATCCTGTGGGTTTCTGTACCACTTATAACGTCTCTTATTGTACTTTTAAATTTATGCTTTTGTCTAATAAAATAAAAAAAAAATGGATTTAGACAAAATACACTTAGAAAATATTAGAAGCACTAGCAATTGATAAGTAAAATAATACTGCCTATAATAGTATTGATATAATCCGTAAAAAAACCTATAGAAGAATTGAGTATTTTGGGAAGTCGGTCAAAAAATATAGACATACAAATGTCTACAGGCACCTCGACTGTTTTTACACTTAACCAGATATCAACATCCTTTAATTAGGCTGTTGCACAATTAGGTCACACAACATGTGTATCGATGATATTGCAAGGAAACTAGGTTGCATCTGTTACTTTTTATACTTTTATATCGTAACTTTTTAAACATTAAATCAAGTTCTTACAATGTTTACACAAGTTTATAGTTTAATAATTGAACATTATTGTGTATGAAAATCACAGAAAATGTTTTTATGCAATCATATACGATATCGCCTCCATTTGATGCCAATTTGCAACAAAATGTTGCACAATTTCTTATTGTAATTGTGCAGTTATTTTATTGTAAATGCTTATATTTTCAATATGTAAAATGTGTACGTAATCACTGCTACTTAATTTTTATATGTGGTATGATGCTGTATTTCCTTATGTTTATTTGTAAACAAGTCGTTGTGTAATTTTTTTTAACAGTGGTAGTGCCCGCTTTAACATCTTAGCACGAATAGGCCGGCACGCCCGGTGTAATACCACGACCACACTATAAACAGGCGTGAAATGGAAGCAATTCCGTGTTTCGTCTGATGAGTGTGGTGCCGGAGGCCTAAATTTAGTCCATTTCTCTTTACTACCCTTTTCTTATAAGAAGAGGATGGGAAGAGGAAGTGGATTTGACGGTGGAGGAGATGCATAGGAAGGGGAAATATCCTCATTCTGTGCGTCTCCTCCTCCGTCGGATAATGGTAGGCAACGCATCTGCAATTGCGGATGTCTATGGACAGCGGTCACTTCGCCATTTTGGCGGATTCAGGTGGCCGCTTATGTTATAAAAAAAATAAATGAAGAACAACTTTTTAACATTCGAAACATTGGGCAAAGTCGAATGGCGAATTCTCTTGTATTTTTTTAACATGGCTTGATTAACAGCTAACAGCACATGTGGAGTATCTATGAAGTATACTACCCCTTATATTTTATAGGTTATATCTCTTGCGGAATTGGCTCGTTGTTAAAAGATTTTGTGCCAAAAATATTACGCGACGTTGCAGATGTGCTTTATCACGCTGGAACTGGACTACAGGCCGCTTTATATCAAGGTACCTGTCTTATGCAATCTGATTAATGGGAATTCTAAGAATTATATTACTTGATTTCGCCCGCGACTCCGTCCGTGTTTTTACAGACTACGTTCTAGATCTATGCGAAATTTTATCGAAATCCGTTCATCCGTTTAGGCTACAAACTCTAATAAACATCTATTCATCCATTTAAACTTACGCATTTATAATATTAGTAAGATTTTACTCAATTCGTGATTTTCAGAACTAATAAGATGACCAGAATTCATTGATATTGTGGCCTAACTATAAAATAAAACTCGACAGTGTTGCATATAAATATACTGAGAAGATTTTAGTGTCCAATTTAACCTGATCTTTTTAAAAGAGTTACAAATAAAATATATAGGTAGGTACAGTTTACAATTTCTAAGTCTATGTTAACGCAATGTACTTGTTTGCTTATCTCACGGGCAAGGATGTTCGGGCGGGTCTATGCCCGTTTGCGATATCAACGATGCATCTTATCAGTACACGTGCGTCCGAGCAAGTTACACCAGTGACTCATAACTACATAACATTCTTGATTTATTCACATGTTTCCACGGAGTGGTAGTCTCGGTTAGCTACGGAATATTACCTTATATTAAAATGTTAGTATTGTACTTTTTAATTAACATCTTAACATAGTTGTCGTAGACTAAGCTAGATACGAGTTACATGTGATTTAAAAAAAATATTAGAGCGGACGCACATCTTTGACTAAACTATCGCTTATCGATTTTCGATTGTTTCGCAGCCAATTTAATTGCTTGGTTCCACAACTAAAAATCGAGTAGTGTGAGAATCAAAGCGAGATTAAACAGTTGTGCGATATTTTAGTCAAAGGTGTCCTCGCGCTCTTTATTGTTTTGGTTTGTAATCGAATACTAGTCGCTCTATATAAAAGATACCTCTGTTAGGAGGTTGTCTGTTCGTCCGACGTTAATGTGTTAATTATAGCGCTTGTTTATCCGATTCATCCGACATTTGCCGAGATAAATCTTTACGAAACGTTAATAGACTTTCCACGTCCCTTGCATTAACTTGTTTAAGACAGCGGTATCATTTTAGCGTTAAATTTATATATTCTGTAACGTTGTGCTCAATCCATATTAATTTGTTAGTTTCTCTAGAAAGTAAAAGTTATACTAAGAAACTATAACGTAGTTAAAATTACTGTTTACTGATAACATTGTTTACTACTAATTTATCAGTGGTAAAAGGCACTAGAGCGGAGAAATACCGACCACACAGAATAAAAGCGTGAAGTCATAGTTTTAATACTGAAACTTTCTTCGTCTAATTATTGTAGACGGAGAAAAAAATTTCCTTCTTATTTTCTTTTTATTCCTATTTCATTTTCTTACTTTTACTTATTCCCCTTTACTGACAAACCCTCTGTCATTCATAATCTTGTAAATATTATTAGAAACCAGGAACTACTTGCCAGTTATAGCCCTTTCTCATAATAGAAATATAAAAAAAAAACGATGACATACATATCTGACTATAATAAAAACGGTTCTTAGGTAAAAATATCAACATTACTCGGTCTTTACACATACAAATGTCACCAGTATGTCGCTAATAAAACGTGGCCGTGGTGATAAAATTAAAAAAGTTAACAGGAAAGTTCATAGGACGGGTATCGGTAATAAATTATGAGACAGTGAACACTTATCGCGCCACTATCTCTGTTGCTCAATTATTGCACAAAAGTTATCGCGCCCAGTTCTATGTAAGTAAACAATGTTTCATATCTATCTTAGGGCTGAGCATTGAGTACTCTATCAACTTTCTAGTTGCAAGTTCTTGTACTGACTTCGCCTTAGTTAGCATATGACATACTAGCTTTTGCCCGCGACTCCGTCCGCGTGGAATTAAAAAAAACAAAACCAAGTAGCCTATGTGTTCTTCCAGACTAACCTCTACATCCTTACCAAATTTCATCGAAATCGGTTCAGCCATTTAGGCTACAAACTGTAACAAACATCCATCCATCTAAACTTTCGCATTTATAATATTAGTATGATTGAAATGTGACTACATAATAAAGTATAATAATTGTGTCTTCAACCTTTATTTTTCACCTTTAAATTTTGGCCAAAGATTTGATGTTTTATTCCGAAGCTTTAGAATTACGAAAGTATTATCAAAGATTGTAAATTTGGAATTGACAAACCAAAGAAAATTATTATTTTTAACACATTACTCTAAAAAGCTGTCACTGCATTCCTGCAGTAAGGAGTGATTTAAATCGTCAATGTTTGTTTTCTTTCTCTGTTTGCACAACAAGCCACGGTATCGGCCCTGTTGCGTTTAGTAAACACCAGTAAAAAAGAAAACGAACGTTATCAAATTATCGTACACGCTCGTGTGACCTCGTTTTATGAATCCAGCTGTCTATGTTAATTTATATAAGGGACATTCGTCACATTTACAATGGTTTTATACTTATGTAATATTATTATTGCACCTTTTAATACTATTTTATTTATGATGTTATTAAAGTTCTCATTTTATTGGTATGATTGTAATTTTGATTGATTAAGAGATTTTCGATCATAAGGTAGAGGATTCCCATTCCACCATTCGACTTATCAGAAACCATTCTTAAGACCTCAAATTTAGAGTGGTACAAGACATTTTAGTAAAATAATTGAATTCTGCCTAATAATAATTTAATAAAAACAACAGTATAGTTATAAGCTGTTTTTATTTATTTTAATTTATTACAGTCCACTTTCACAAAATCCTTGAAATGTAATGAGGTTATGCGGGTTCTCTAAACGTGAATGTAAGTAATTTTTGCTGTGCATTTACATATTTACATGCCATAGAATGTAAACTCACATAAACAAAATCAAAAGTTGAACTCACGCGGAACTTAATTATTCGCTCTAGAAAACATGAAGGAAAAACTAAATTTATTTAACTAGTGAAAATATATAAATTAGCAAGAATTTAAAGGGATTAATGTAGTATTCGTTTATTTAAATATTTTTAGGTTATATTAAATAGCTACTTTAAATAGTTGGCAACGTGATTTAAATTTATTTTCATTTAATTTATACCTCTATGCATAGAGCTGTCCTAGCAACACTATTCAAAGAACATTATTTAACAAATTCTCTTTACTAAAGTCCCAACGATATCAAAGCTTATCGCATTAGTTTGTATGAAAGTAGGGTTCGCAGGCCCAACACAGTCACGGCGTAGTGGGTGCACGGCCATCACCGACCCGGTCGGACGCGGTTTGTAAACATTTGCCAGTTGCCACCGCGCCGCGTGCTAGGTTGCGCGTGTTTCTCACAGCTACGTTAAATACATACAAACAGTTAGTGTTACCATAAAACGCAGGAAGCTCGGGAGTACCAGTTTCGAACACTATTGTGCCAGTTTTGTGGTAACTTTGCGTTCTTTTGTTGATATACGTGGTTGTGCTCAGTGACCGTCACAGTTTTTTTGTTTTGGAGTCGTGTGCGGTACGGTGGTTCCATTGTTTAATGTGAATAGTGGTACATACACATATATAAAAAATGCCCAGCCCAAAATCCATACACTACACATGTAAAGAACAGCTTTTAAGTACATATTTATATTTATGTAAACGAAATATGGTTTTAGCAATTCTTTTACAAGCAATCGAACAAATGGTTAACCGCATAATTATAAGTATTTCTGGTAAAACAATGAGTCATTTTAGACTTCATTCGTGTTTTACTAAGAAATTGCTCTCTACACAAAGGTGTAAAATATTTTGTTACTTAAAAAAAAGTAAAGAAATGTTTTACAACAGCAATGGCCTTGAAACTCATTGTCCTGTAATAATCAATTAATTCGTTGTATTAACTGACCTTAACACCACACGTCTCATTGAATCCACTCGGTAAGAGGTCTAAATATAGTCTAGTGTGCGCTCACCCTTAAGTGTTACTGTCACTACAAGGTTTCACTAGATACAACGAGTGTTGCTTTGAATACGATCGTGACTTTCTCACGTGATTTAGCTTAGACTTGACATGTTGATTGATCATCTGTTACGTTATCTTTTCAATTTACACAAGAGTTTTCTATAATCAGTTAAATTAATTGGAAATAGAACTTATGGTGTTACTAGAAGTCATTAAATACACTAGCAGGTAAGGTTAATTCAAGAACGTAAAAACAAACGATTCGGACATAATAGATTGGTTTTTATTTAACTTTTCTGAACAGTGTACAAAAATATTTTATTTATTTATTTATTTATTTAATACTTTTGCACATATACAACAAAGCTTAAATTAAGTAAATTACATAAGATTTGCGCAAGGGCGGCCTTAAAAATACTTTAAAAATACGGCTATAAGAAACAAGAATATCTATAGGAAACTTGTTCATTCTAATTAATCTGATACACCTGATTCCGTAGTCTGATATTGTTTAAAAAATGTGGAATGTTCGGAAGTTAGCATTTAATACATCTGCCGCGCCGGGTGGCATAAAATCAGTCCAGCACATGCCTCCACAACATCTTGCATGCGCCCGCATCCCGCTACCTGCTCCACTGTATTGTTACCCTAGTACCCTCCAGCACAAAAGACCTTGCTTACTGTTTTGTTCTACGAATTAGGAAAAAAAAACATTTCTTATTTAGTTTTCGAGTACGTCGTCAATATTCGAGTGGAATGTTAAGTCGGTGCTTTATAACTTCAATGTGTTGGATAATATAGTTTTGTTTGGTTAAGGGTATTGCAGTATGCATATGACTGATGTAAACAAAAAATATTACCGCGAAGTAATTAGTTTTTTACAAAACATTTAATAAAACGTACTTATAAAATTAACCACCATTCATTAGGTAACACGTTATGAAATGTATTAAAAGATTGAAAATTCTATTTTGATTCCATTTGATTAAATAACATTCTAAAACCCTTTTTCGTAATGTGTTAGAGCTTAATTATGAATCTATTCACGTTTGTCCAACAAACCGTTCGTCACCAGGCGGAATGTAAAAAGAATTTTCTATCGGCCATTTAACGTGACATTTCAGACGCCTAACAGCAGAACAGATTTGTATTTCATGTAAATATTTGTATACATCTTAAATGTCAGTCGGTGATAAAAAGTTGCTTTGAAGGTGCGACATAAAAGCGTTAAGGCTTTTCACCATAAAGACATTATTTCAATCGTCTGTGCATCATGTTTCGCGTTTAATACTTTTAGAGTTACGTTTCTCGAAACTTATATAATTAAACGCAATGCAAACGTGGTATAAGTTGTCTCTAATAGGAATTCAAAGATAAAGCTCGTAAGAGAATCATATTTTTTCTGATAGAGATAGGTTCTCTCTAAAACTGACATTCATGTCTCATATGGATACTCTATGAGAGTTTTTTTTTTAATTTAGCAACATACTATAACTGAGGTACCTTCGTCGAGCAAAATTTTTCCTTGGAAACGAAGTAAAAAACTTGATTTTTTATATCCTGTTTGCTTGAAACTGGTAGGTGTCACCATAATTGAAAGAATTGTATAACAGCTTTCTCTCGTTAATGTACCGTTAAGATATAATAAAATATTCGAATTAAAACTGCATTATTTTGCACGAATGTACTACAAATGTACTCACGCTCACGTGTTTGATGAATATAGTTTATTATATTCAAGCCTTTATTTCTTCACATGGTAGCCGTAGCTTCAAGGACTTTTGTATAATGCCGTGCTACCTACATAATTATTATTAAAGGTTAAGGAGTTCTAAAGGTAAATTTTATTGGTTTGTAGCGCCTACATTATTTTGATAATACCGTATGTTTTTCATGCTTTAAAAGAATTCTGTAATTTTTATAAATTTTGCAATCGTACGCAAAAATTTATGAAAACGCGTTTTTTACGTAATTGTGCGAACTTTCACTCGCTGGTGTTAAGGCAGGCAAGTTTAAAAGCTCAATATTATAGCTTTATTTGGATATGTAAGCGCTTATATTGTTTGTCATACGGTTTTGTAACTGTGAAGATTTTATCGTTTACATTTCATTTCTGTTTAATTGTTGTTTAAATGCAAAGTGAAATCCTTGTGAAATTCACTTATCTGGTTTCCGGTTGTTCAGTGTAACTTTGTAAGACTTGGCTTACTTTAATAGTTCAGTTCCTTAACGAAGTCACATAATACTATGTTGTTTTTATCAACTCTGTTTTAGAAGTAAAGCATTTTTCTATTTTATTCAACGTCATATCCTTGATGTCATCTTAACAACACTTCAAGTCACATAGTAATGTTTAACATCAGAACTCGAGAACTATTAGACACTTCTAATAAAGTCTTACCGAGTCCCTCTGCCGTTACACAAATGGCAAACAAAGATTACCTTTTGAATTTTAATTTTGAACGTTAATAATGTTAGAATACATGGAAATTTAATTTCAAATGAAATAGCATTGATAATCAACATTATGAAGCTGGGTTAATACTAGTTCCACGTCTCTGACTTGCGTTTACAGTTAACAAAGCATCATCGATTCCGTCCCGTTAACGTTACCAGATTCAATACTTAATGATCGTGTTAACGTCTATCCGGTACTACTTTTTTATTACCCCGATGTATTTTTATTTCATCGTACAATTTTATAATGTGATTATATTTTTTCTCGTGCACAAACAACAAGGTAACAAGTCAGCAAGTCATTTCATGTAATGATACCTTTAGTTCGTTTTTCTAATTAAAATAGGTAACAAATTTCACGAAATGTGACCGATGGAAAGTAGCAAACGGGTCGTCTGGCGACCTTCCAAAGAAAATTTTATGACTGCCAGTTAACAAACCTAATGTTGCTAGTTTTAACTAATAATATCCCTCTGATTGTATAAACCTAAATATATGAAATATGTCAACGCATTGACACATAAAACTACTATTTCCGTTCATTTATATCGGTATAACATCATCATTCCATTCATTTAAGATCTAGAGTAAGACGTCCTAAATACCGTCTAATACAGTGTTCTTCAAAATATTGATAAATCGTCGGTGCTCTCGTCGCCAGTACGCGCATTCCTTTGTGATATTTTAGTAAACATTCACCGCTTTAATATTGCAATCATAATTCTTTATAATGTCTAAAGAATGTTAAACGTAGAATAATAAAAGCACTTATAAGGCTTTATAAGTACTCGTATTCGTATTGTAGTTGATTGCTTTTCATGCTTTACACCAAAAATTCCGCAGGAAATGTCCTTATTCTGTTTTCATTATTCATTACACTTCAGTCGTAGTCAGGCTTATAAATGTTTTTTTTTACTCTACGTCGCTATCAGTTGTCATTTCACAGATCCCTAGTTTATTATCTTGAAACTTGAGAACTTATTTCTTTAATAGCTTATCAGTTGTAGTTTGATCCGCTTACTGCTATTTGAACCTACGTTTTCTTGAAAGTACGTCAATAACTTTTTAGATTAGATCCCAGTTATTTTTAAAGTGCTTAATACAAAAGCTCTTAATTATAAAAACTTAAAATGTTGACTTGCGTCCATATTGTGTTTATCTTTTAATATACCACAGCGGATGCGGAAACTGCCGACTGTGAAATTTAAAGATGAAACAAGCGATAAACGTCAGATTAAACTGCGGCCGCGCTATTCTCTATCGGAGCCAATGTTTTTACTATGTCAGCTATTTCTAACTATGAGATACGATGCCTCTATTTTATCCAACCGTCGTTTCTTATGCAATGCGTAAATAAGATTAATTATACATGATTTATTAAGAATCTTTCTTTTATTATGATGCTAAAGATACTTATATTTTAACTAATTGTTAGTAAATTTCCTACCATTGTTAAAGTAATTAACTCTTCTCAATTGTTATAAATTATATGAATTTGTTAAATTGCGATGTATTGCAGTTTTTCGCGATAAATATAAATATGATCTCATTAGTGTATGTGTGTCAGAATGGGCCTCTAATGCGGTGGTAATGCGCAGCACCGTTGTATGAACCGTGCTTAATCTTCGCCAGATCCGTTGCCCATAAATGGGTCCCTTGTATAAGGTTTTCAGATAAAAGACAAAGTACCGTTATCTATGTTTATTTCCACACTTAAAAGTAATGTGTACTCTTAAAACTCTATTTATGATTATTATTCTGTTTGCAACCATGTGTTGTTTTTTAGTTTTTTGCCCTCAACAATCTCTAGATTAAACGTAGTAATTTCACTTAGGTAATTGTTTATTTACGATTTCTTCACGCTTTGTTTCCAGTCTACACGTTTTCTTCTTTCTATCTGTTTGAGATAAAGAAATAATTGTCACATTTGATTTATTTGTTCTATTCGTGTTATTGTACTTGTCTTGTTTGAGATACATCAGTTTCACTGGTCGCGGTAGCTGTAGGAGAGTTAAGCGTGCAGTTATTTGTGCGCGCACGCTTCTCGGTTGGCACACATCTGTTCAACGAAAGTTTATTTATTCTCGTATTCGTGCTTTCTTCGTAACGTATTGAATGATTGGCACACTCTGCCATCTTTTCCGTTAGTTTGAATGACACAGATTTCTAAAATCATTAAAAAGTACATCTTTTTTTGTAACTGCTAATTAGTTTAAATGTCGAGTTCCGTTCAAGAATATCTTCTACTTTATAAAGAACGTTAAAAATGTACTAATTAAGCTTATTTGCGAATGTGTATCCATGTTAGTGGATTATCCTTTTAAAAATAAAACAAAACTCGCTCAAATCATTTTATTTGGTAACTGAATCTTTAAGAACATCGTTAAAAGATTTCACTTTTCTAATCGAGTTTGATAATCCAACATGGTTAGTAATATATGTTCAACATTATTCGTATTTTATAGTTAACTGTACACACACAACGTTACAACCACATAACGAGTTAGTGCTCGTGCATTTCCTATCACTGTTGCTTAATTACAAAAACGTGTTCGCCTAGGTAATGACAGTGCAACAAAAAGATAAAATTAATTTTCTAACGTGGCAACATTATGCACGTCGTAAGCTCGTAAGCCGAGATCCCGTAGCCCGGCCTGTTTACGTAATCTTCTACCAAGACAGCCGCCCACTGCCGCCCAAGCTGCTCCTACACGACAGTCGAGTTGTACTTACCGATGCGTTTAAATACTGTCGATTCATATAAGTTTAATATTTGATTATAAAACAGATATAATTTTAATTGTTATAAAATTGTTAAGACATTAAACAGAATACATACAATACACTATTTTAAAAAGTGACGTCATTGTACACTTCTTATTTGAACTTTATTTTTGTTATTTATTTATTGAAATGTTACTAATTCGGTGTTAGCATAGTTTCACATTGACTGCTTTATTGACTATATTACCAAAGTATATAATTCCAGACATGTTTCGAACACCTGTTAGAAAGTCGTATGTTTCCGTAGTTGAATATACGATTTGTTATCTAAATTTCAGTATTTTTAGTTCAAATGAGGGTTTTTACTTAAGAAGAAATTACCTAAATGTATCAGAAAGGCTTTCCATAAAATTGAAGCAATTCTACACTGAGATGAGATAGTGATCAAAATTCACTAACTACGAGTATGTATCTTATGGACTCCTTGACATTAATTACATCAATAGACTCACTGAACATCACTCTATGTACTAATAAGTACAGTTGGAGAGACTGGCAGTGTTCAACCTTTAAAACAACAATCATTTGAACATTTTGAAAATTTTTTATTAATATTATCTTGCACCACTCACTGCTATCTAATTAGTTATTTGTAAGAAGAGGCGGAGTCATTCTCGTTTTAATGAACAAGGCAGTTTTTACCTGAAGCAGAACACCGCAGATTTTCGCGATCGTACATAGATTTACCAATCAGTTGTGGTCATGCCCGTGAATCGACACGAGATGTGCACTCGGTATAGCCGCAGCTGCCAAGGCCGACCTCTACTGAGCCACTGACATACCGCCGACCGCCGTATCTCTTGTACAACTTGTTTTATTTAATTGTTTCTCACGTCTTATGTTACACACCTCATGTTGGGAATCAATTCATTATGGATCATGTTTTACTGCGGGAAAGATACGAAGGTAATTTACGTATTTCTTCTCGTACATGTGCTGGATTATCAAACTAAGAATCAGAACTTAACATTCGGTATTTCTTATGACAGAAGGAGGTAAAGGCGTTTATTAAAATCTGTAAATACAGATCAAAGCGGCTTAGACATCTCACTTTGCCCGTTATGTTCTTTTGGATATAGATTTGCTCCATAATTGAGGCTCACTTAAAATATTAAACTATGACTGTACCGATGAATAGACTCAAGTCTTGTACTACATTTACAGATGTACTATATGTAAGTGTGTGTCTCAGAACGTTGATCCGTTTCGCTTACAATAGACGTCGTGGTGTCATCACAGATGGCGCGGCGCGACACTGTGAGACTATCCTCGAGCATGCGGTCGACATTCCAGCCGGCCTCCGTTTGTCCGTCCTCGTCTAGCGAGCTTAAAATAATTACACAAGTGCTGTTGTGTAGCTAGCCAACCCTGTAGAGTTCGTTGCGCCGGCGCTTCCCCTCGTCTACCTGACATTTCTAAAATGGAGAGTAAAAGCGTACGGCCACTTTTAACAGGTTTTCGAACGTCCGTTTTGTGACCGCCTATTACGTCTGCGTCCAAGTCCAGCGGCCATTAACACTTTCACTTTCTTAAACATCGATTATGAAATTTTATTAGTGTCGATTTAATTAGGTACGTATTAATATCCATTTTATTGTAATAATAAAATAGTTCCCTTTTAAATTATTTTTAATATAATCGTAAATTTATTCGCAAATCCTAATGTTAACTTTCAATGTAACGTTATCGTAAATGCTATTCAATAAAGTAGGTATGAAATCAACGCATCTGTGCTAGACATTCAAACACGTTCGAATTTCAAACTGTGAGTAAATAAATAAACGGTTGGACATGGAAGGCGCGGGCGTACGACGGCGTGCGCGCGCGCCGTGTTCGTTGTGCTTCGCCGCTGCCGCTCAGTGCGGCCGCGCCTCCGACTGACGGCTGACGACACTCCGCACGTCGCATGCATATATCCAAGACTAGTCAATGTGATAGTGAACGTTGCTCAGGATCGTGATCAGTGTGCTCTCGTTTCGAAGACAATCCCGGTTCGGTGTTGTGCTCAGTGTGAACAGTTCGAGTTTTCATATGCTTACCTATTTACGCGTGGGTTTATTTTGGTGTTGTTCTATTTCGGCTCAGGGCTCTCGGTGTGAATAAACAGCGTGTTTATTTATGCTGGCAACACGCTGACTTTAATAGTAAAATATCTCGAAATAATAAAGCACGCCTGTTACAATTTTGTTACGAACGTTAAGCAGATGTTACCATGTTCGAAAGATTCAGCTAGAAGCAGAGAGCGCCCAGGTTCATTGATTCTTAACAATCACAGATTAAATATAAATATAAAGTTACACAATTACGTTATTATGCGTCTATTATTTATCTAAAAAAAGAATTGCATAATTGTATCTATGACAAGTTACAATTTAAGTGACGATTTCTATTATTCATATGATTTAACAATTCACTTTGCCAATTAGACAATTGGAATTATAGTTTTTAACTAATTTTGTTTCATAATGTTAACGCATTCATTGAATATTAACATACTTGGGTTTGGACATAGTGCTCTTTAAAACGTAATATCGAGAAAATCAAAATTTTTCTGTCCTGTGGTGATCACTAGTTCCTACTGCTAGTTCCCTCTATAGTTTTCTTGAATATTTATTTCGCACGTCCAGACTCCTGTGTTTGTATAAAATCGAATTTATCAAATCATGTCCATATTCGTATGAAATGATAACAATCGATGTCAGGAATTGTTTACATTACATTTTAATTACGAATACCGATAATATGATGAACGTCACTATTGGAACAATGCATGTATTAGAATTTAATAATAAAGTAATATGTATGTATGTCTATCTTTTATTGTTGATATTAAGGGATGGATTTACATGAGTTAATTGATTTCATCAGCACATCTGTCGTGTCTTGATAAAAGTCTAATTGTGTGCAGTTTCGTTTAAGTGTATCATTTTAAGAAGACGATTCTCAAAATAGGTGATTACGCACGTTCCTAGCTCTACATGTCCCAATGGCTGTATCCGTCGCAAATCGACTGTTTCCTCCGAGCGTCTTTGCCGAGGCTCACCATTCTCAGTATGATTTATACCTGCCACGTCATTAGTTAGCTTGTCAGCGCTTGTCGCTGGCGGATGCGTTTTATTTGCCCGGCCTATTTAAAAGCGTTGCTTTTTGGTATCAAGACACAAAGGGCCGAGGCTTACTCGGCTGTTGGCTCCGTGCCTACCTCTTCACAACACTGTCCTATGACAAAAGAATACATGCTCATGGTCTCTAAAGGCCTAACAAACCACGTTAATGTTTAACTTCATATAACTCAAACTACTTTGTCCTTTTTTTAAATCATCATAGAACGAGTAATTATTTAAAAAATAAAAAATTAAAAAAGTACAATCACGTGCATAAAATAAAGAGGACAATATTTTACTTTGTGAAATTTAATGTTCGAAATTATAAATGTTCTTTTCGTGAACTTGACAAAGTTTACCGGCACGCGGAACGTGACCATTGTGTTGGAATAACCGCACAATCAATAACCAAAGTTGGCATCTTATCGAGTTGCCATTGTTATCAAAACTTCAAGGTAAGGGCGAATGTTCAACTGTTTCCATAATATTTTGTAATTTTATCGCCCTTGTCCATGTTATCAGTGCTTTGTAGATGTAATCTTTATTGTTCAAGTCAGCATTAGATTTACCCTCATTTTACGGTACAAATCATATTAATGTATAATTTCAGACACTCAAGTCTGAAACTAGAAACAAAACGGTGTATAATATCGATATTTTAAACGCAAAGCACGTAGTAAATAACATTTAACAAGTCGAGAACAAGTGGTTCTCTTGCAGAGCAAGTAATTACACCGTTTAATACGTCCAGTGTAAGTGATGTCATTCAGCAGCAAGATGATAAAGTTGCATTAAAATCACTGTAACTAAGATTGAACGTTGTGTTGCGTGCAAATAATGCCTACGCGTAGAATTTCACTGCCGTCACTTGTTTTAATACATATTGCTGTCTCTATTCTGTCAATGAGAATGAAAGAGATCACAATGTATTTTAAACCAAATGTCACGGCAGTAGAATTCTACCATGGCAAGTCGTGGCTCTGGCACGCGATTCTTGATCCCAGTTGGAGCCTTGACGTCTTATCTTTGGAAAATATCGTTGTCGTGACGGAAAACGTTGGCCGATCGCCAGACATCGTCCATGCTCTCATTACGAAAACCATACTCCTGCGTCATAAAGCGTCGTACCACGTATCGTATGAATTATTTTACATTTATTTGTTAGCCAGCCGTGCTTCTGTTTTGTTAATACCTATCGATTTAGTTAACATTGATATAATTTACATATTATGATTTATTTACTTATACACGCAACGTGCAATGAGATTATTCTTTACTTTAATTACATCACTGACAAAATTTCGTCATTGTTTACTTATGATATGTCATTTTCATCGATACCTTATTGTTCTTATAATCAAACTATTCGACCAACAACACGTCATCTAAATTATTTCAGGTTTCATTTACTCTCGAACTAGATCTATTTCCATGATGTCCATATATTCTTTGGTAGAAAGATAGATCTATCAGGATCAACCAGTCTGTTCTTGTTTAAATCAAAACTGGCATTGTTCATTGCTTATTCTAAAACACTGCAATCGGCGGCATCCGTTATGCTTGATGGATCTCCTTGAGGTGGCCTTTGACTACGCCTTGAACTCTTTAAAATAACTAGCGCGTATCAATCGTATTGCTTTAGATTTGGCCGTGTTTGATCAGATATCATCATAAAGTTCACTTAACTCAAAATAAAAAGAGTTTGAAACTAATAAATAAAGCCCTTATTGGTACATACAAGCACGTAAATCTTTGTCAGAAAATTAGCAGGGAGATTGAAGTCGTTGATTCTATTGTTGATATTAATTCTAGACTGATTGTTCTATGTAAAATCTCTATATCATTTGTTTTATAACATTTCCAATGTATGGTTTGCAAAAAAAATCTGAATACAACATCTTGTGTAACAGAATGTTACTCATGGAACTTTAGGTAATTCTGTTATTTTGCCTCTTCAATTCCGTGTCGTCTGACTCCCACAAACTTTCCATCGAAACAATGGATCGTTTGTAAATTTCACTTTTTTTGCCGACATATGAACTATGCGCGGAGATAATTAATTTTGAACGCGACGATACGTCTTCCTTGAATCAAGTTTTTGTTTATTCAAACTCTTTTATGTAATCTGTATTATCCGGTGTATTGTTATCGTTTTATATGATTTTATCTTCGCATATTTGAATGTAATTATGGAAGCAAAAAAATACCTTAATTTTTAGTTTTACCACTTTCATTGCGTTACTATTAAACAATTCTTTATTGACATTCTTATAAAGAGAGAACGAATATATACACAATTTCTTCAACTATTTTGTTATTGGAATAGTCTCCGTTCCCACGGCGATATTATTATAAGTTGAATAGAGGAAAGGATAACTAGAAATGTACGAGTTTCATTCTAAAGCTAACTCTTAGCTAGAGCGGTCAAAACATTTACCAATAAATTAATCCTTTGTCTGTTCTGTGTGAAATAATAGAAAAAATTAGTAATTCCATAAAATTTATAACAAATTTGGTGAATTGTTGTTATATGGGTGCTCCAAACCTTTTAAAGGTAGATTTTATGATAGGATTTTACTTAAGGGCCGACTATAAAATGTTTAATTCAATCTACCAGACGGACTACGAAGTACCGACATAGAAGTATAAGTAAATAAATAACTAGTATTCACGCAGTGAGCTCACGCGTATTAGCTCATTGGGAAGCAGGAGGTGTGCGCCTCAACGAACTGCAGCTTGGCGCTGCGATAAACAATTTCCTACTTAGAGGAATATTCTATGGAGTCTAGATTACAAAATAGATGACGTCCTAATTCTTGCTTTTTAATCAGGAACTAGAAATCTAAATAGAATATTTAAATGTTGTTAAGAGCAATGTGTTCTGTCTCAACCTCCAACCATTTACAAAGCGTAAAGACAAAGATTACAGTCTTTTGTTCTGGTTGTATTCATTAGCCGAATGTGGTACCAGTAGTCCACACGTTTTAAAAGTGCGTTGAACCTCCGCGATTGTTTCCAGGCGGCTCCTTATGGTTTTTATAGTACTGTCGCAACGTGTTTTACGGGTTACACTCGAGTTTTTCGGTCTCTTGTCGTGTTGCAATCGTTTCCAAACATGTCATTACACAGGTTTAATTTCTTTTGCATCATTTTTATTCGAGGATAACGTTTATAATTAGTTCTTTTGTAAATTTTAAAGAACATTGTTAGGGTTTTTAACTTATCAAAGTCCTCATACAGTAGTGATAAGATAATGCGCGTCGATGACTACATAGTACAAATCACTTCATTTATTAACAATTCTAACTTCTATTCAGACGCAGTATTCAACATTACACAAATAAAGAACTTGAGTTGAAATAAACGAACTATGAAAATCAGTGATAACCCAATTAAATAATTACGTGACCTAATGCGATAATCAAGTGCGGTGAACGTGTAGTGTGTGGTGTTAGTACTATCGTTTTGATCCGGGCATGTGTGAGGATGAGCACGGAGCGCCGCCTCTCCCGGAGTTTCCACTCGTGTCTGAAGGGATCGTCTACCGAAGAGGCGGTGGACGAAGAAGACACCTGCTACCACTCGCTGGGCGGCCGGCACTCGCTAGCTCGACAGCCGCAAGTCTACGTTGAAGATCTCACCAACGTCACACTCGCCGACTTCGATACCTCACAGGATGATATCGAAGGTTCGTATTTTATATTCTTAAAACATCCTACCACCATTAAGTCTGGTTACTTTACATATCTAAATACGAGTACTAAGAGCGGGTGCACATCTTTAAGTAAACTATATCACAACTGTTGTGCGATTGTCGATTATTTCGCAATTCAATTGTTTAGTTGCAAAACTAAAAATCAAGTAGTGACCGCACCTCCATATAAGCTTATAGCAATCAAAGGGAAACTAAACAGTTATCCGATAATTTAGTTTGAAGTATGCGCACGCTTTAATAGTTGTTTAGATTTAAAATACATTCCAAACTGTATTCCTTATTTAAGCAAATGAAGGAAATGTTGTCGAGTGCATTTATGCCACGGCCATACGTGGGCTGCACTAACTGTCAGTGGTCTCACAACCAACCGCGGAATGCCTATACTTGATAGAGATACAGTAATATTACATAGTTACACCTAAAATATAACTTTATGTAATACGTTGATATTTATGTAACATCACGTTTGCTCAGCGTCAGACCGCACAGTGAAGCCATAGCTATTCGTGTAGACAATAAAATGTCGTTTTCTTGGTAGATAATCATTCTTGTATTTATGTCACGACATCCATACCGAATGTCCTAAATTATTGGTGGGATTTTATGAAAGTAACATGTTTTCTCTCCAGCATGTTAAATCTATAGTTAGTTTTAATATCGAGTCTTTAATTTTAAACTAGCTTTCGCCCGCGACTCAGTCCGCTTGGAATTTAAAAAGAAATAGAAGCAAGTAGAATATGCATTCTTACAGACTATGCTGTACATCTAAACTAAATTTAATCGAGATCCGTTCAGCAGTACATGCTACAAAATCTAACAAACATCCATCCATTCATCTAAACTTACTTACTGCGTTGGCGCAGCGACCCGAAGTAATATAAACTTTCGCATTTATAAAATAGTAAAAAGTAAGATGGATGGTATTCGATTAAATTATCTTTGTGCAGGGTTAACTAGCCAACAATACTTGCTTCTATTGTGTAAATCACGGGACAAGTTTGAATGTGATCTTGACATTGAAGTAATGTTAATTAACATATGAGTTAGTCGAATGACTCACGTAACACCGGATACGTTACACCTACGCTGATTTCAAATCTCTATCAACGATTACATTCGCGTGAATGAATTCATGCCAGTCACGTTTTAGTTTTTATTTGTTACCTCTTGTTCTAGCTACTTAGGGAATAAATGGAATTCCTTACCTAAATATGTAAATTGGAATATCAAACATAAAAAATTAAGTTTTTGTTATGTGGAATTAAATTAAATGCTAAATTAAAGGTTTTCCGTAATGGTGTGTAAATAACTTAATAGTTTTATTGTAAATTTTACTTCGTTTTGTTTGTTTGTGACTTGTTATGTATTGATGGTTTCGTCATATTTGTATAATACGTGCTTAAAACTAACTATTAAATGTGAAATTGAACGTTATTATTTATGAACGTATCTTTGTGCCACATTTTTCGAAACTATGACAATTTTCTCATACTTTTAGGCACTTGATATTCTTAGAAATACAACCGAATTTTTCCCTTTACATTTATATATTCCATTATTGCGTCAGAATTAGTTTCAGTAGGTCGATAATAATCGCTAAAGCTAATATAATGTTTAAGTCACGTACTCATACAAAATGATTTGGTGCGTACTGGCAAGGCACCTGTGTCGCACTGCGCGGGCGCAACCGCCTCGCATCCGCTTCCTGTGTTCCTGTCTCTTTCACATCAACCCTTTTCGTACAGAGCCGCTTCCGCCCCGCTTTGTAGTGCCATGGCCACACAATGCTATTGTTTGTTCATAATCAATTTTGGCACGTTTCTACTCCCGATAATATTAGAACTCTAAACAATTATCATTTTTTGTTTTAATTTTGTTCTTTTAATTAATCATTTTTAGTTGCCACTATGTATACAGTGAAATGACCGTTATGGACGGCGATTAATGTAGATTTGGTATGAGAAACCTAAACCAAGGGACAGCTTAATATAACTATAGTTTTTAAATCGCAAGTTACCGTCTCGATTCTCACCTTAACAAAAACCTCTTTCAAGGTTGTATTCTTGAAAGTCGGAAATTCGTGTTTACGTTTAATTTATCGTTATTGGCAATTACGGAATAAAATAGTCACAATTCACGCGACACAATAAACTGTAAAATAGTTTAATCCGGGTTTGTGAGTAGCCCCAGTGGTAGGTAAGTATAAGGTAAGGAGTAAAAGGTTAGCATAGTATGCGCATGTTATGAGAAGGAATGAATCGCATGTTACAAGGAGAACGTTAGTTATGAGTGTGGAACGATACACCGGTAGAGATAGACCTAGAAAGAGATGGATGGATTGCGTAAAAGGTGACATGATCAAGGAGTACATAATAATGACTAAAGTTCAGTACACTTAGTACTTCTGTACTTCATCATTTGCTCGGGACGCAAAAATAATTATTAGCATCCGTTCCCAGTTCCACTAATGTCGATAGCATCAATCGTCTGAGGATCTACGGCATGCCACCTCGTTTGCGGGAGCTAGTTTTTGTTCAACGCCACCATTGTCGGAAGACTGAGTACATTATAAAGATAGACCAGGCGCTTGCAATATCTGTCATATCTGAGTTTGTTTTAAATCCCATTCGTTTATATTTTTGTAATTCTTTAATGAGTATTTGAAATTAGAATGTCGTCTAGTGTATCATTCTGTAACGTAGAAATTATTTTTGTTACAACGCTTTAAAGATACGACCTATTCAGACGATTTAGTTAAAAACCCATTGGTTTTTGTCGATTAAAGAAAGAAAAAAGGTTTTGGTCTCCTTAAAAGTGTACATCTGCGTTTAACGAAACTGAGCGGCGAAGCGCTTAATTGTCAAGCATATTGGCACAATTAAATTGTTCCTATCGCTCAGCGACTTCGCTCACATGAGGTCATTGCTTAGTTAAAGAGAATTTGCAAATTCATTATTTACCATATATGGTTTAAACCATAAAACGTAAATTATCAGTATTCTATTTAATAGGTACTCCTCACATTACAAATAATTGTGACCAGTACATCCTAAGATAAATTAATTTCGATTATTTGTGCATGCTTAACATAAATAAAAGTACAGATTTCAGTCTTGATTTTCATATGAATATTAAAATTACAAAGTATTAAAGAGCGCAATAAAGTATGACAACGCGAGTGATGTTAGTTTTATCTTTATGTGAAATGTGTGCCGTGCACAGGAAGTGATAGTTAGCATGTAAATTCCTCACAGAAATTACTTTACAATTTGCAATTCAAACTAATGACCGCGTTGTCTTTAAATCATTAAGCATAATGCCCCAAAGATAACTATAACGTCTCTCTTTCAATGTCTTTTACTAATCTGCAGCTAAATGGATAAATGCTTTTTATTGTACGTTTTTTTGTTCTTTTTATTCAATTTATGGTAATTGACGTTTACATTTTTACTAAACTTTAATTTGACAGAGCCATCTATACTTCGTTAGCGTCAAACTAAATGTTTGCTGTAGTTCTCCTTTTCGACGCTAGATTGCGCTGTTCGTTTGTTATTACAGTATTGACTAAACTGCTAGCTATTACAATTTTAAAGTTAAAGCATAATTTATCTAATTCACTATTAATCTACTAGTTCAATATGATTTATTTTGTAAGTTAGTTCATTAAAATGTTTGTCTCGTTCTACATATTTTAAAATTTATCATCCACGGTTTTCAAACTATAGCAGGTCCCAATATTTGATTTATTGATCTCGGTCTGAGATCATAACAATGCTGAAAGCGGACAAGAACCAGTTGGTTCAGTATTGCCAGTAGTCCGCAGTCAACTGACTGAGTTCATGATCGCCGGCGTGATGACGAAACTTTGGGTCGGAATTTATTTCTCATACTCTCCAACTTACCAAGTAAAGAAAGTATAAAAGTTAGCCCTTAACCTGTTTTGTGTCAAAGGTAAATTACGTATCCGTCTCATCACCTCAAAGAATCTTATCGACGTCCTTAGAGAGCTTTTGTAGTTAGGAACCTTAATAAATGTTTGTTTTAGTCCAATTAATTTCTGAATAGTTTAAAAAAATATTTGAGACTTGTGTAATGTTATTGCTACTTTGGTTGAATGTTATTGCGTCATAACTCATTAACGTGTTGTCATGAGCTTTACTTTGCTGGAATGCTTTGAAAGTTGACAGGCGAAAGTGGCATGGCTGGCTTCAAGCAGTGAACGTACAATATCATCAAGTAAGAACAGCAGATAATACAACTAATAAAACAATATATTTATTTACTGACCTAAAGTTCTAACTCGTATTTTTAAAATGTGAACTTTACTGCATTAAATTAATTCATTCTTAAAATTTGAATAAGAATTGTTTTTATCGACTTGTCACGAAACCTTTAGACAACGGAAAAATGTAAATAATTTTTTATTTTATTCAGATTATTTTTCTAATATAATTTAGGGGAGTAAACTAACAACTAGCTGCCAGTAAATAATTCAAGCTTTCTTCAGATTAAGATAAAGCAACTTGTTTCGAAGCTCAATGTTTCAGTACAAAATGTTGCAGCCGAAAGTTGCCGAAGTGTAGCGATGTGAGCCGAAGTTTTCAAACATGGCGGCGGTTTGGCTCCCGCTTGTCAACAAAGTTACTCGAGTCTCGTCCGGCTAGACCGGTGGTCGCGGCGCGTTGGTCTTCGTTTAGTTCAATTCCAATTCGGATTTTTTACGGAGATCGTTTCAAAAAAACAAGTGAAAACGTGATTGTTTTGTTAAACATCGTGAAAGTGAATGGTGTTTGTAAAGTGCTAAAGTTTTGTTTTTCCACTGCTAGATAAAAGTTGGTTTAATTTTATAGTACCTGGATCGTTGTATAAGCTTATTATATATTTTATTTACTACGACTGATTAAAAATACAGTATTATTTATGTAATTTTAAACAAAGATACTGTCAACTCAGTTACTAGTGTCGAAAATGTTATACATAACTGTTACACATGTTATTCTACTAGACAGCACGTTTACTTTGTTCATTCAAGTTATCAACAAACAATAAACGACCATTTCCAGTTTCTTTGGCTAGTCAAGCGAGTTCTATTGGATAGCGCGACGTAGTATCGGTGCACGTAAAAGTTTTAAAACAATAAATATCGGTAGAAAAACATGACATTTTTTTCATTCTTTTATGTACATTTATATGATTGCCTTAAGGTATATAATTCCAACCGTAGGTTCATGGTTTTAACGCAATTTTTTTAATTTATATTTAACAATCATTGTTTATGATGTAACAGCAGATGCAAGTGAAATGAAAATTAATGTTATGGGCTTTACTGGTGGATGAAAGTATAATCGCGTAATATTCGGGGAAAGGACAAGAATTAGGTCATCGTGCATAAACCGTTTTATGCCCTTGTCTAAAATATTTTGTTTGCCAAAGCGGAATTCCGGATGAATTCCTGCCCACCCCAGCGAGTTTGGGATGTATTTAACTGGCTTAAGGAACGTGTAGGAGCTTTATACTATTGTGGTCAAAGCTTACACGTATTATGAAAAGACCCTTTATTTTTTATATTTCTGCCACTTTATCTTTTATTAAAAACTCGAATGTATCTTTTATATTTTGAATATATTTTTTTTAAATAAATGTACTTACGTTGTAATTTGTGTTAAAGTCATAAATAACATAGGTTTATTGTCGTACTTTACTTCAATTATAACTTAGGATAAGTCATTATGTGCTGTTAGAGTGCTTAAAATAATGACGCTGAATCGAATAAGCACTTCAAACCAAACTTAAGGTAGACGTTGTATTTTTTGTACATCCTAGTCACTATCAAAATGACAAAGTTTGTCTAGACTACAGATAAGCTCCAACTAGCTAAATTGCTAAGGAAATTGTTTAGTAAATTCAGTCGCTTGATAAATTCGTATCTGCCAACGCTCAGTTCCTGACTTTAATCTTCTCAACTCAAAGGCGAGCGGTTTCCTAAAGTCTCAAGAGCTCTCAGATATTAATTGGCCACGATTCACTTTATAACGTTTTATTCCTTTTCTTTCGTGTTGAAGAAACCTTATAAACTACGGCAATAAACAGTCAAGTTGTTGTGGCATTGCATTCAGATTAAGGCTATTTGTTATTTAAACAACTTTCCCTTATATGGTCAGTCAACTTTGTGGGCGTGATGCGTTTGAAGTGATTTATTCATTCCTTCTTCTCATATATAACAGTTGACTCTCAAGTTGCATCTTGGATAGTTTTATAAAATGAACGGATGGTAATGCATGCATAATATCTACAATAAAATCTCTAACGAATAACGGTAAATAACATAAATAAAATTTATTGATGAAGAATAAAACCTCTTGAAATTTCCATTAACATCACTTAGTAACATACTATGAGGCAAATATTGATCGTTTTACTATTTATAAATTGAGTACAAAATATATCTTAAATAAATCGTATTCAAGGTTCATTAACTCATATGTACTTTACGATACTATAAGATGCGGCAATACACAAACGTGGGTGTCGTGTTTATCAATGCGACCCACACTCCAACTTTCTAACTAAAGTCGGTAACGTACTGTTATTTAAAAAAAATGAGCTCACATGAGTCAGTGATTCGAGTCCCATCGGGACCTGGCTCACATTCCAGCCCTGTCCGACGCAACGACAAACCGGACCTAGATGCGACTCCATTGGGCCCTTTAAAAAGCCAACATCGTAGCGTTGTCTTTCGTAACGGACAAAAGATTATTTAAATTCTTGTTTGCGTTCTTAATAAGTTATCTTGATTGATACGCAACATGAAACAATGTTTAAAATAAAAGAAAAAACAAATTGCGAATGAGTAATTGCTCTTCAATCTTGGAAATTTTGAGGTCAATGAACATAACATGTGGTAGAAGGGAGTTTGTTCCCGTTTGCATTTACAGGAATATGAATTATAAGCAAGGTTCATTTTTTTACCTTCCTTTCGCATGTTGATGTACAAAATTCCCACAAGAATACACGGAAACATGAAAACCATGTACTTTTGATTCAATGCTTTACTTAGGAAAATCGCTACAAATTTATACAACAAATGTATAGAAGAAATATATCATTGAAAAATAGACAAAATAAAATATTTTAAAAAGTCATTGACTATAGTTTACTTTTATGAAGTCTATAAAATGTTAATACCTTTTTTCATAGTAATTTAAAAGTCTATCTGTTCATTTGGATGTTTAGAAAGCTTTCAAATCTGGCAGAGGGTTGCATGTCCCATTTCGCTTTGTGTGTAGTTTCCGGTGGCGGAGGGTCGTTGTTTTTTTGTTCACCATCTGCCGCTGTGCAGGTGACGCTGTTCATACAAAGCAGGTGAATCGAACACACCTTACTACATATGTTTATGACTATTGCTTACGATATGTAATATCTTTGATTAGTGTAATATTACATTTTTATTTCGTACTAAACGACTATTTGAATACTACATTTTTTAAATGTTTTCTACACAGGCTATATTTAAAAATAGAAGGCTCTATATAGTTTCAAAGAGCCGTGATTTAGCAAACTGCAGTGAGCAATATGTTATGAGCTTCTACCCACGCCTCGATGTCGACAGGGAGGTGCCTTTTCTTGCTAACACTATAAATAATATCCTTGGAAAAATAGCTTGCTACTAATCAACAAAATGTTACTGATACCACGCACTATCTTTTCTTAGCGAACCTTTTTAATTAGTAAAGAAGTATTAATTTTGTTGACTAATTTGGTTCGAAAAGCTTTTTGATTGGAGTGGTAGTTTTACAAAACGATATTGGTATAATCACCTAGTACTAAGCTAGTGTTTCGCATGTTATAAAGGTGAAAAAATAGGAATATAAGTAATGAAATATTTTATATGCAAATGAAATGAAACCCCATGGGAAACAATGCACGTAAACTCAGTTCGCTGTTTTAATATGCCAAGTGTTGTCTGTTTGTTCGCCCATGTGTCTTATCATGTTGGCGACATCTGTTGAGTTTTCCTGTTTGTGTCTACTAACGAGCGTTTATTAAATTAATTATTCTATAATTTGATATGCGAAAATTTACTGAATGATTAATTATTTCAAATAAATTTTGTGTAAATTAATTGTTATGGTAAATTAATGCTTGATTTAACTTTATTGATTCAATTTATTTATTAAATCACTTCTATAGTTGCTTATTTTGTACCGCAGGGAAAATATCAAAAGAGACCAAGATGTTTTAAACACCTTTTTGGTAAATTTTGTAGAATGTTCAATAAGTTTTATGTCATCGACTACAGAATCTATTCAACGATGATCTTGCAATGGGCAATTATTCAACCATAACTTTGTAAATAATGTATAAGAATGGGAGGCATGTTTCGACATCTGGAGGCCACAGATTGAATAGCATACGGAGCGAAACATTTGTCTTTAGAAAACAACTGACAAACAGGCATAAGTTTATCCATTGTACACTAAAATGCAATCTCGTTAATATCAGAATTTAGACCACTTGTAAGATGTCTTTAAGTTTTTTCTCGTGACATTTTTTTTATCACTAAGATGTACCGGAAACGGATGCAATACGGGTCAGGTAGATCTTCTCGTGTACCTTGAAGCGATAGTAATTGATTGAGAAACCCGTGTGCATCGGTGCATTTAATTTGTAAATTATTGTCCATTGTTTCTATTTCACGGCTCATTAAACCGCATTGCTGGAAATCGTGATCTCTCAGCTAATATTCAGTTGCATGTGTAAATGATACGATCCTTGTAGTCTATTAACAATACTTGTAATCTGTTTATCTTCATTTAATTTTGAAAGAATTTGTATTTTCATATTAAAAATTATACACTTACTCTACATAAAGGGTAGCATTTTGGAGCAACGAATTGTTCTGTTATTAATCAAACACGCACAAGTACAAACCTAGTGTTTGCACTAGACATAATAAGGATAATGTAAAAAGGGATATACCATAAGCTCACGTTGTGGAATAACGTACTTGTAGCGTAGTACTGATCAATACTCTCGGTTTCCTAGTTATCCTGTCTAGACAACGTCTCTATTTTAAGCGTTGATTTTCAGAATCAATGTATATACCTTTTTTGTTAAGCCAGTGTACAAGTAATTATTTTTGAACTCTGTGACAATATGGTGTTTTTTTTCTGTTGGTAATAACAGAATTATCGTTTTTTTAATGAAAAGTCGATATGTACAAACATATCTATCGGTTCCCCGGTTGCCGCTGGTGTCGCGGGAACATTTGACAGGAAATTGGGTTATCTCAATGTCAGCTGAATTGCCCTATGCTTCCTTTTAATGTTTACAATTTAATTATTACTCCAGGGGAATGTCCTTTGTAAATGTGATTTCGCTATGAGGTCTGATTTGTACATTTTATTTGCCTCTATTAAACTATTTTTTTAATTAATCATTAGAAGATCGTAATTATTATTACAACAAATACAAAAAATGTCATTATAATCTGTCTACACAATCATATAAAATTCAGAATCAATAATATATCTGCACTAATATTATAAAGAGGAAAGATTTGTATTTTTGTATGTATTAAAAAAAAAAACTGAGCCGATTTCAATTCAGTGAGTAACATAGGCTATGTTTTTTGTTATTTTTTAATGTTTAAGACGAAGTCGCGAGCAACAGCTAGTATTTTTAAACTAAAAGATTATTTATTTATATCCAAATTAATCGTGCATAGCTTAAGTATGAATGTAAATTATTTTGCCCTCCTTAGGGTGAGTCATTCGATTTCTCTCCACGAGCATCGCAGCTTCGGCAAATAATCGGCCCATTAATTTCAATTCGAAGTTTATACCGAGAAGTGATTAATATTTTACCGGAACCGAGCTTCGGGAGCCAGTTTTTTGTTAGACTTTTTTTATTTTAACATCGCTTTATATTAAGTTTGTAGACCGTAAACATTTATATTTTGAAAAACGTTTCGTTGAACTAAATATAAATCTCAATCTCTATTGGCAGTAGAAAAAATAATAACACAAAAATTGGAAGAGCAAGTGATAGAAACAAATGAAAATTAGATAAAAATCCGTCCTGTAATCCTTAAATACGCTAAAAATTAGTTTTAAATCAAGCTTTTCTTCTAACAGCTTAATATATTTCGTCTATTACAGTTTTACCGTAATTTACTTTGTAATGAGTCACTCGGCTCGAGCGCTTGTGAAACACGCCGCGATTTCTGAACAATTGCTCACGCTTAAGTTGCCACATCTCGCTTATGAAACAGAAATATCATGATATTGACCTTATAATGTTTCCTCTGATCGGTTTAATAAGCGACATGATAGTACTGTTCGTGACCTTGTCGGTGAACGTATTGGGACAGTTGTACCGCGCCTTGTCACGACAATTTACTATTGCTGTTCTATACTGTATTATTATGCAGTTAATAGGCACAAGGCTTCTTTAATATCAAGTGTTATAACTAAACAGCATTTGTAAAGTATAGCTTTCGACCGCGATTCCGTCTGCGTGATATAAAAAAAAACAAAAGATTATCCATTTAAACTTTCGTATTTATAATATTATTAAGAAATAAGTTAATTTACCATTAAAAAGGTAAAAAGATGAGTTTACTTCTCGCTCCTTTTAAAAAAATAGATACAAACCTTTGATCAACTCATAAAAGAAGTAACTTTTTTCTTGCACTGCAATATATGATTTTGAATCAAGACATCTGTGTGGTCGTTCTCTTCAAGGATAACGTTTGGAGCTGTAATTATACTGAGCTCACGGGTCGTTAGCTCGTACTGAATAATGTTACGTAGCTACCATCATTTTGGCTTACAAATTACTGCAAGAAATGAATATACATCAATTTATTTCGTTTTTATATTTCACGAAAATAAGAGAAGTCTTATACCAATAATGAACTGTAAGTTAACAATTCTTTTTAATTTTAACTGTGTACTTGATTTTATACGTTATTTGACAAAATTTGCATAGAATAAAAAGTGTTGCATCCATAGATTAAGAAAAGTAAAAAATATCTATATCTCTAATAAATATCTATCTATAGTATAAATATAATACGAAATTGATTAAACAATCTTAATAATCTGGTATTTTATCTCAAATAATTTGTAATTGGTTCACTTAAATACTACGTCATACACAATTCTATTATCATATTATATTGTTTACATAAATTATCTCGCCATATGTGTGTATTGTATGATGCATTTTATTACTTTGTTACATTCAACTCAAGAATAAGGCGGTTTTCTGTTTTAAGACTATTTTTGTCGTCATATCAAAACCAAAATTTTGTGATAGAACTAACATTGTAGGTTTATTCGATGTGCATTTTAGCGACAGTCGGGAACTCGACCTCTTTCTTTCGATACTCAGATGCGGGAACTGAGAGCTGTTATAACGAGACTGTCGTCCCTCGTCAACATGCATTGACAATACGTGCCTAGAAAATTAAAAACACAAAAAAAAAGGTCTCGAATTACGACGGCTTTAAACATGATTGAGAGGATGAGCAGTTTACATGGTTTCGATATAATCTGCAGTGGTATTTTTGTTGAATTCAGTAATTTTAAATCAGTTTTTCAATTTAAATTTTATGTTAACATATAAACACTTCAGGCGAAAGTTGGAAAAACATCGTTTAATTCTTTTATATAACCGAAATTTACAGAAGGTACAAAAGAAACGTAATTGAAATTGTTTTTGCTACTTTGTCAATAATCGGTCGTCGGGATTTCTAAAGCGAATTTTAGAAAAAAGGAGTCGTTCTATGAAAACAACTACCTACTACTGAATTGAATAATTTAAAATTAAACATGTAACTGCTTTTCAAATGATAAGACCAATTTAACTCCAAATTCCATTAATTTTTTTACGTCTGTCAGATTGCAAGCGCTTACGAAGCAAAGTCTTTAAGATTTCCCTCAGCATTCGGCCGCAAGCTTGTTAGATTTAAATAAATGGCCTACATTGCAGTAGGAAAACAACATGAACAATCATTATTTTGAAAGTATCATGTAGGCTGATCGGGTCATGTGGGGCAACCTTTATGCTAACGGTGCTATGCCTTGAGGTTTTTACTTCGTTAGCCATCGATACACTTCAGGTATAGCGGTTTAAATCATCGTCTAACGGTATAACTTATACTGGGTTGCTGAAGTCTCCGTTTATTTAATTATTACCTAGTTGATCCATTAATGTTAGGTTGATATATGTTTCCACGAGGTAAATATGAAATTGTGTAGTTTGGAAACGCATTTTATGAATTCATCGAACCTAAAACATTAATGAATGGTAAAATGTAGCCAGGAAACCGGCTATTAGACATTTTGCTCCTTATCTATAGTATAGTAACGCTTTTTATATGCAGAAATATCGTAGGTCAGTATAACGTGCAATAATTAAATTTGTTTAGCGACTTCGAACGTTAATAATTCGTGATAATTTGATTATAATCCCTTTCAAAATAGCTACTGATGAAATTATTAAACTCGGATGAAGCGAGAAAGCTTTTTTAATGTTTAATACTTGTTGACCTGATTTTATATACTCACATTTACTTTCAGTTTTTTAACCAAGTTTACTTTTTAAATGCATTTAACGAGTAAAAAAGTTAAAATCAACGTTAGTGATTTTTTTTCAAACCGAAACAAACTATTTGAAATTTTAAATCTTATTGGATATTCTAGTAGATAGAACCTTAATGACCGTGCTTATTTACTTTGGAGATAATTTATTTGGCGTGTTTTCTTGTTTTAGTTTTTCAATTCTCGAAGACATTCTAAAAGCTTTCTTTGTATGTTTATTGTGTTACGAAAATGCAAGTAAACATTTCTTGTGTGTAACGTTTCGTTTGTATGTCCCGCCGCACGACACTCAACACAACACGAGTTGATGCTTAGTGTCGCAATTAATCCCTTTCACCGGAACAATGTCTAATGACGCAATACAATAGTTAATGTATTTATTATTTTGGAACCGTGTTACCAATCTGTTCAAATCAAATGTTATAACTTTAATAATAATTATTTAAGCATAACTTAAACTCTTCATCAACATAATTATTAACTAACTTCCAATAAAACGAAACTTTTCCAATATCCTTTTACGAAAACAATGTGTCGTCGTTATAGATTTGGATTATAATTCACGTAAAGGTTTTCTCTTAGCGACATATAGAAATAAATAAGTATGTTAAAGTATTGATTGTCATTTGTTCTTTAAACCTTTGTGTTTGATATTAAATGTAAGTTAAAATTTTATTTTTTACACACGGTCCTCGGAGTATCGGCAAGTTTTTGTAGTTGAGCGGGTTGTCCATAAACCTGTATCGGACACGAAGAATCTTGCTCTTACGCTTTGAGAGATAGTACCTACATCCGGTATTAACAGCTTCGATGCTTGAGATATATTACGTGATTATTTTAAAGTATGTAACAAGACTCTAAGGTATAAACATTACTTCATAATATATTATGTCTTGTTATAACGCCGACAAGTCTAAGATGGGACATGTTTTAGGTTCAAATAATACTTTGATAGCGCAACTGCAGTGCAAGTTTGGTCGAACGCCAACGATATCATTCCAAGTCTTGCATTTGTTTACGTGATAAGAATTATTGTGCGAAAGCCTTGAGAGAAACTGTATAAGCTACATAGGATCGTATACGTCTTCTTAATCTAATGTTGAAGTTGGGAACGTCTCCAGTGATACGACTAAATAAATACCGACGAATTATCAATCTGTAAATATCTCAATACTATATTAGTGAGAAATGTATCGTTCCTTTTTGAATGTCCTTTTAGATGGTTATTAACATTTGATTTACAAATTACTTAATAAATTCACTGTTTATTTTTTTGTATGCAAAATGTCTCGTTTCATGTTTCAAGCGCGAATCGTAAAATAAATCTCTGTACATCATACAATGTTGTGACTAGTGTAAATAAAAACGCAACGTGTTGTAAAGTATTTAACATTCCATTCCTAAAGCGACGAGCAAATTGCTTGGATAATTCCTCTTTGGATAATTCGCAGGAACTGCGTGTGAAAAATATGTTCACGCTGCCATATCGAGTCGTTTTGTTCCTGTTTGACACACACATACGCATTTATAGACAAGTATATACAACACACATATAAATTATCTCCTCCGTTTTTGTTCAGAAACATGTCATTGATTGCGCATTGTTTGAACAATTGTTAATTGGTAATTGCAAAAGGTTCCTAGTAGACATCGGAAGTTTAATATCTGATATTACTTGTACTTATAAATCATACTTCTTTGAGTGTTTTTATAATTTCACATAGCTTAGTTTGATGAGTGTATTTTAATCTGATTAATCGTCAAGTGTAATTTATTTAAACTGTGGACATTTAAAACTATGAAAAGGTCTGGCCGCTAATTCACTTCACCATGAATATATATTTTTTTAATTTGCTGTTCTTAATTCAAATAAAAATTATTACATAAACCGTTTGTCCCACTTGCTTAAACGTAATGATAGCCTTGTAGGAATACTTTAAGTGAAAGGTAAACACTTTGTCATTGTAAAGGCTTTGTTGAACTATGATTTATCGCGGTTACATTTTGTTCTGGAAAATATTTTTAAATCAAACACGCTTATTTACTGCGTATAACGGCTAACATTTATACGTTGGTACTTCAACTAGTTCGAGCTAAATGTTTCGAGTTGAAGGACCGTAGTTCAAGTCAATACTTTCAAAGCAATATAACTTTTGCGTTTATAATTTCATATCTATTATGTTTGTTGATATAGTCCGACCGTTGAGTTATTTACGTAAATAAGTTATATCATAAAATCCTTTGTAAACAAATAAACCTTAAAGTTTCGTCAAATCATTAAACTTCATTTAAAACAAATAAAGCTACTAAAATGTTTTGAATGTGTTAAAGTCGTGCATAGTCGCTGAGTCGCAACAGAGTAACCACGGTAACGAAAAGAAAATAAAGGATATTCTGATCGTTTTAAAGTAACATTTAAATAATAATGTGAATTGTAATAGAAAACTCATTATTAACTTTGTCGGAATTATCGTTTTATACACCCTGATTTTACTCGATGAGTAAAGACGTCGAAGTTTATTACGTTCTTCAACTCAAACTAGTTGACCTGTTCAATAATGTTTTAAAATTTAAAAGATTTATAAGTCGGTGAAAATGAGAGCAAATGTCCTAGGAAAATGGTAAACATAGATAACGTAGTCTATGAACTTGCGCAGGCGCTGCCTTGAATCACGATTGTGCTGGAGTTAGTCACGCCGGCCCCTAGCCGCCAGCCGCCACTGCACCGCGGATCGAGTTTCCATTCCTCATATTGTGATTTCTGCTCTAAAAACTTGCTTATGACTTACTGCCTACCTTTGTTACTAGTTGGAAGTGATGTGACGACAAAAGCGTTAAAATAAATCATATACCTATAGTTACAAATTCATGGCGGTAGTGCAATGAATATAATTGTAGAACAAGTCAGTCTTATGACATTACACGTAGGATTTTGACCGACTTCTCAAAAGAAGGAGGTACTCGTATGTATATTTTTTTTGTAGTAGGAATTTTGCGGTAATAATGTTAAGATTGAGTACGAGTAAAGTGCGGGATCAAGACGTCTCTTTTATCAGTATCTGATAAGAATAATAAAAGTACCTTTTATCTACTTCCGCGAAAAAATCCATGACCACGATAATTTCATTCAGACACCAAAGTCACGCACAAGGCCGTCCTCATATCTTTTCGATTCACACTTTATCATAAAAATTACACTTTGGTTACACATGATTCATATGTTTTTTAACAACGTTTACGTTTAATAATTGTAGCTTACTGTGAGAGAACTATGTTTACAGTGCGACTGAGATCTTTTAGTTCTGTGTTAAAAAGAAAGTACTTGGTAGTAGTCGCGTAGATAAATCGGGCAATATCTTAACGATTCATCTCGTGTACCTTACGCATAAAACCGGCTCGAGTGAGCAGCGCATGCTGGGTCGTTCTCGTTCCGCAAGCTTTGTCCACGTTCCGCCCTGCGAGTCGTAATAAACGTAAGATCTTATTCCTCCTGGCCCGTCTTGTGATATCCGGTGCTTTATGCCTCTTTGTATGTGACTTAACTAAAACCTCCTTTGAAGGTATTATAGTTTTATTTGTTCTTGCATTCTTTGCTCCGGTTATTGGTATGCAATGCTATACACGTAAACGAAGAAATATTTCTGAACCAACGAATTTAATAATATCATAGGCTATTTTATGTCTTGCCTTTTAGTTCGTTTGATAAAACCTTTCTGTTTAGTATTTGTGTGCTAGCCGTATCGATTGTATGTATCCTAACGTAAATTTAAAATAATATTGAATTTACATTTCATTAATAAATAAATTAAGTTACAATTAATTTCATTAAGTAAATGTCCTTTCGTGACAATGATGTTCATTTCAATTACATTATAACGTCTAGTTCATAACATAAAGCACTATTACAATTAAAAATAGCATGGTTTTACGTATGGCACTAAATAGTGATAACACCTCCAACCTTGAATGCGATTTCTACCCAGTAGTAACTAATTAATTTACACGAGTGTTAATTTAATTAAAACGAGCTCTTAGTATTAAGGGTTACTTCATACGTGTAATATTTTAAAACAGCCAACGTGTCCTATGTTTATCTTTCACGGAATATGTTAACGTTTTGGTACTAATGATCGTGTTGGCGTTCTCGTCGAGTGAATAGGTTCTTATTAAGTCAGTCACCTATTTGTTGACGGGTTACAGTGCGTATAAATATATTTGCAAGCAAACGACCGCGAACACATGTGCAAAATATAATAACTATTCTTTGATGTATTTTCTCCTAGTCTCTTTTTACAATTGGGCGTCTTTCACAATTTACATTTCATATAGGCTAATGACATGGCCTCATTTTATGATTGGATACGAATATGTGATTGGTTATTGTTCGCGCATAATCTTATCGTACCTTCGATAAAACTAAATTATACTTGTTTCAAGCGATCGATACACCTTGCCAGTGTTCCCATGATTTACCACGCTGGCACCTTGCTAGCCTGTAAATCAACTTTTACGGCTCAATAGTTAAAGTAAAATAAAAAAATTAGAAGCACTAGTCACAGTCACGGAAAATTGATTAAGTGAATTACACTGTTTTTATTAATGTATTTATTGAATTGTACAAAAGTAACTATTTTAATCTATTATATGACTAAGTTGTAGTGAATAAATATTGTTATAAAAATAAGCTTATACTTCAATCAACTTTTAGAAAGTGGTAAAATCAATTTGTGCTTTGTGAAAGTCATTACAAGTACAAAAACAACATGAAGGACTATTCATCAGGAAATAATTTCAAGTGAAACAAAATCCTGTGACTATGAAGTGTGACGTCTCCTTGGTGGCCAGGCTACCGTAAAGTGCCGTATATCCGCCGTCGCGATGGCCACCATGTCGGGCGCTCTGACCCCCAACGCACCCGCCTCCACCGACGACGAACAAACGCGCCGACGGTCGGTCTTTTATGTGCCATTGTTTGAAAGTTTCGACAATTACCTGCCCCTCACAGCCGAGGAAAAAGAAGCACTAATATGTGGCCAGAACATTGACGAAATTCCAATAAAACCG
>NW_013527359.1:2547606-2556655 GCF_000836215.1 Papilio polytes | reverse complement strand
ATGAGGCATTAGCTCGAATCGCACAAAGAGATTCCACTAGTCCACGAATCGCAACCGAAAACAGTCCCCAAAGACATTCAAAACCTAGACTAAGAAGCACGACTTCATGTGAACCTCGCTACGATAGAGTATTTTCACCATTAGGGAGTTCAGTTTCACACAAGTTGAATAATTCAACTTCCAGTATCGGTAATAAGTTATCTTCTAAGAGTCCTATTCGAAATTCTAATTTATCACTAATACCCGACTCGCCAAATATGCTCTCTCCTAACAAAGAAAAATCAAAAACATTGCCGCAAAATCTTATTGCTACATCGCCTATTAGAGGCAGCAGTAGCTCCACATCTATCTTTAGGACGCCTAAAATAACCGTCACACCGGAAAGTCCGAACAAAAGTCCGGGGCGAATGTCCGGACTTAATTTCATCCGTCGATCGCGAAGCACGAAGCTGTCGCGAAGTAACTCCTTGTTACGCAGCATCACTGCAAGGCATATTGAAGAAGGTTTAGACGACAGTGTGGCGGTGGTAACGAACCTTACCGACGATTTTGATAAATTTGTTGACGATAACGGTGGTGAGGCTGAAGTTATCGGAGCTCTGATCAAGAAGAACGAAGCCGAGGTTGCCAACAGCCCGTTGAGTCTGCGTCGAAGCTGTCTCGATGTCGATGACGAAGTCGCTGTACATTCTGGTAAGAATTATACAATCGATTAGTTTACAATATCGGGACACAGTTATATTTCATCTTGTTTTTAAAAGGCAGATGATTTATATGGAATAAGAAATGTTGCAATTCATGATTGGAAGGGCGTTTTAGAAGAACTGTTCCTGAACAACGTTCCTATTATAAGTGACTCAACAGTTTCGTTCTTCATTGTTACTAAACTATTCATTTACTAGACAATAGTTGCTAATTGCGAGACAAAGAGAGGATGGTTCACGGAACATTTCTAACAAGACGTTATGTCAGTATCAGAAGGCACCATTGAAAACACGGTACCAATAAAATCTCTTAAGGTCGTATCTTTCTCATATCAGACATACTAAATATGATATTTTCTCGTTTCTGTTGCAAAGGAAAAAGATAAACCTTATAACTCAATGAATACTATATGAGACAAGGGTCTCCGCATAAATCGTGATTTGCTCTGCTGTTGTGTTGCGGCCGAAATATTTGTTTTGTTAGAAAATATTTTGCGATGTATGTTTTTACGCACTTCTCAGTAGGCCATTGTAACCGTTATTGTGATATATATTCGAAACGCGTTTATATCGATGCGTTTGTTCTTCCTTACAAAAAAGGCGAAACAGTTCATATAACGGAACCTTTTGTTATTTCTAATAGTCAAATTATTTCAATTTGCTAATACTGTGTTCTTAATTTTGTACTAAGATAATCCTTGGCGGCTAAATTAATCGCTTATTTTAATAGACTTATTGCAATTTGTTTTTTTCAAAAGGTTTCAAATATTCAATGCTCTATTATATAGGGGGTCGCGATTGTGAGTGATGAATCTGAACGAATTCAGATACATAAACGTCCTGAGAAAAGATAGATGGATTGTATAAATAACGATATAATAGTAGATTGATTGGCTGTCCATGCAAACAAAGATAAGTCTGTTTACATATTGCGTCATCTAAAGAATAAACTGTAATCGGTAAAAATAAGGAAAAGCACGTAATGTTTTCTTATACAATTTCAGGACTTATATTCAAATATTCCGGAATAATCCTTCTGCGTTGATATCCCATTTGTCTCTTTAGAATATCGCAGTAAGGACGTTATTTCACAAAGGTTATCCGAGTAGAACGGCAAGCGGGCAACGAGACAAGAATAGCAAATGACGATCGCAATTCATCGGGCTTTGTAGGCATTAAATATGACAAAGGGTGCTAACAACTTTACCACCGGCCAATTTTAAATAAGCTTTCGATTGTTACTACACAAAATTAATAGAAACTCTGACATGTTGCACGCAAAGTAAAAAAATGTAGAAAATCAATATCATATCTAAATAAAGACTAGACGAAAAACATTTTTTTATTTGAATTCGACTACATCTTGAAATACCATTCCGCATATTCCAATTATTTATTTATATTTTTAAAGTAAACAATTGCGTAGTACTGGACGGTACAAAGTTATCATTTTTATAACATAAACAAGGAGAGACTTTTACTGATTGTGCGGCGCGGTGTTGCATATCTCGACTGTTGCACGCACTTCCTTGTGGGCGTTTATCAACGTAGCCTTATCAAAGTAAAGCATTCGTTGAACATTCACACACACATTCTAATAGCATTTACGATTTTTCTTTCAATTACCGTTGCGTTAAATTCCACGATGAATAATTCAAGGTTATCTCAGTTATTCCTTTTGTATAATGTTTTCGTAGTAATTTCTTCAAAACAACTTTTTAAAGATTTTTTAAGATGTCTTAATTACGTCTACAAATGAATGAAAATATTGCTGCTGATATGTAGGTCAAGTTTCACGGCGTTGGTTAAATCTTACGTCAGTAATATGATAATTACGAATGCTTTGTATATAGTTTATATAAGTTACTAATTGTTGGCTAAACAAACATCTTTTATTGATAACATAAAACTACCCATCGACAGTTAACCTATAGACCGGGGTACGAATCTCTCTCATTTGAATCTGATGATGTAGAGTCAATTAATTACTAGAATTAGTTATCATATGAAATGACTTAACTGATAAAGAATTGATTCAACAGCTTTTTATTCCCTTTTAAGTATGTACTTAAAAAGTTCTGTCAGCTCTTCAAAGACTTCCTGCGCGGTGTTGCGAGGTTGCAATAATTGCTTTGGAGTGACTCACTTTTACCGGGCACTGTGTAAACTCGTCGGTTTTAGGTCAATGACCTCTTTGAGGGTGCAACCGTCGTTACTTTATCTATTGGCGACATTGTTTAAAGATAGGGGTGTGTCTTTTAGAATGTTTATTAATTCTTTGTCATGCTTACTTGTTTTGTTGTGTTACAAACTTTACATTATGTTACAAATATTTTAGAGAATATTTCGCAAATATACGCCATGTTTTTGGATATTTCGGTTACGTTTATGTAAGGTTCCGTCCGCGTAGAACAAAAGTAAGTAATCTATGTGTTCCCTTTTAATCTATGCCAAATTTAATCGAGATCCGCTCGGCCGTTTAGGCGACAAACTCAAACAAAATCCATCCATCCATATAAACTTTCTCATTTATAGTATTAGTAAAAATCCTACGGCAATGCCTACTTCAATCTTAAATCAGTTTACGTGTTTGGATGTTTGTACAAAGCAATTTGTAAACTAGTAACAGTCGACTACCGTCACTTGATCAGATGGCGCGAACGCGTTGAATGACGAACGATTTTTGTTAGAGCGGGCGTGCCGTAAGTCAAAGTGTGCGACAACTTGACATCCCCTAACGACCACAATAACGTAATGGGTTCGAATCGACATCTGTTGCTTTCCTATAACGATAAAGCAATATGGTCCAGAGAAAGTTTTACAAAACACGTGGCGTGGAAAAGAATGTGTTTTTGTTTCGAAAAACGATTCTGTGTTATTTTATTGTAAATGCAAGCAAATTTCGTGCTACTGTAAAAGTGAAAAACGCCATTACTTTATGCACGCTCTACTTGTAGTTTTTGTTGAAACTATGAGTTATTGTTTTTTTTTGTTACTATTTGTATAAATAGAAGATACTTTTTACAAAACATATTTTGTCAATATAGAATTAACTAGCTTTCGCCCGCGACTCCATTCGCGTGGAATTACAATTAAGTAAGTAGCCCATGTTTTCTTCCAGACTATGTTTTACAACTATGCCAAATTTTATAGAGATTCGTTCAACCGTTTAGGCTTTAAACTCTAACAAACATCCGTCCATTCATCCAAACTTTCGCATTTATAATATAATATTATATTATATTAAGTAAGAAAAACTAAAATAAAACACCGGATAACCATAACATACATGCAAAAATCGTGAAATGTTAATTTTCTACATAATAACACTATTACTCAAATTACATAGTTTACGATAAAAATCTCCCGGTCGCCAAACGTAAAAATTTACTACGATTTTTCGTGTCACATTCAATCAATGTCTTTTCGGCAAACAAGCTTTATTTTGATAGAAGAAAGAATTGCGTGTTCGTATTTTTCCTATGCTAATGCGAAGGATGAAATATTCGTGTTGTTACCTAATCAAATGTTGCCAAGGTGATGCTCGGCAAAAACATGACCTCTAATCTTGTACATTGTAATATCTGGATAAAGGTTTCTTGTATATGAAAGAAATCTGTGAAAATGTAAATTATTGACTGACTTTTGTCTATTGGGTATATTGCCACCAATATGATTTGCAGATTTAAACCCGAATTGGGCTTCAGCTACCGACACGTTCATACTAACAATATTGTCAACTACATCATCAAAAAATTGAACATTTAAAACCATGCCATATACGGATATTAAGTTAAATAAACAATTTAGCGAAAACATTTGAGTCATCGGTAATTTGATTCATTATATTCCGCACATTTGTTAACTAAAACTACGTAAAATGTTAACCCATTTGTTGATTCAGCGCTTTCTAGGAACTGCATTTGAACCGGACCATTAGTTTACCTATTTGTATAAAATTCGCAATACTTTACGTTAGTACTTTTTCCAAATAACAAATAACTCACAATAAATACATTTTCATATTAAAATTTTCACCGTTGATACTTTTTACACGACAAGCATCTTTGGTTGCCTTATTTGTAAGGAAACATGACAGATAAAATATATTTTTGAATAAATTTTTCGGTTATAACCACGACCAATGGTTAAAAAGACATCTAAGTGACATGTAATCATTAGAATAAAGAAACTATGGACTCGTTAAATGAAGATTGTGTAAGTGCTACGTGTATGCAAATGTAATTGCAGTTGCTGGTGTTACAATAAAAGTATATCGTTATATTATTTACAAAACATTCAAGGTTCTAACGTTTGTTGGCGCATGCGCAACGGTCACGGGCAGCGTGCGTGCAACTTCCGCCGGAAGCCACGCCACAACACTTGGTGCTGCATCGATATATGTTATAGAATTCAATTGTTTTATAATATAGTATAAGTACACCAAGATATTGTATGTTACAAAATGTTTACCTCTTTGGAACCATTCTTCAGAATAATAAATACAGTTAATAAATCATACAACACGCCTCTTCTGTTGTTTAAATAATTTCGTTTTCGCCTTTAATTTAAGAAGTCTCTAGTCCGTCGCAGATTTAATTCCGTTAGGAATTTCCTACGCGTACCAAATAGCGGCAATTCATTATTTACTAGATTCCTGTGGTTAAATCCATGCAGTAAAATTGTCACATTCATACGTCGTTTTCCTCTAATGCCCAGTTTTGTAGACAAAGAGGCGTCAATGCCGAGAATTGAAAACCGCGTGATTGTTTTCATTTTATATGACTACATAAATCAGTTATTATTGAGTACTCTAGAGCGATGGCAGTAATGCAAGTTCTGTTCAATAAATTGTCCAGGATTCATAACAATGCATATGAGTGGATCCAAATAAAGTTTATGAAATGTAAGTGTGTATGTGCGTTGTGGGCGGAATGTTTTCAGCACTATGTACGTATTATAAATATTGTAGAAAAAATACATTGTGCGTATCGCCTCACATAGAAAGGCGCAGAATGGTCCTCCCACAAAATATACTGACGAATTCATGTTTTGTTTGCTTTTTGCATCTTTTTTCACAACTCTACGTCCAGCAATTGTTTACGCTTACTATAATAGATATATTTTATTTCCAGACACATCATATGAGAAAGCATGTCGGCGGGGCTCGGCACCGAGCACGCCGGTGCCGGGTGCGCAGGCGCAGCACAGCCCCTCGCGGCTCGCCTCCTTCTTCTTCTCGAAGCGATCGTTCAGAAGCAACCCGCTCAAAAGGACCAAGTCAGCTACGAAGCTGGAAAGAGAAAGAGCGCTGGCTGCTGTCCCCACACATCCTCCGACACACGCACTACGGACCTCAAGGTATGAGATTTTTGTATTTTAAATTACCGTAGCTTGCATAATGAATTTTTTTTTCATGTGTCTATGGTTAAAACTACATACCAATTTTGATCACGTCTAATGTGTCTATTGCTAATATTACCTACTCGAACTCCCAATGTGGGCGCATTTCTATTTTGATCCCATATGGGAGGCGAATGTGTCCGTCTAGCGATGTGTCGTTTGCTCGTTTATCACTCCAACTAATAAACTGTCACGACTCAATGTCTGCTATCACGGTATGTTTAAAAAAACAGATTGGATCTATATGCTAGAATTTAAAATCATGTCATCGTAAAAGTTTTATATAACTTTGGTCCTCTAGTCTTGTAAAGCGAACCCCTAAAAGAAAACTAATTCACCCTTTTTAAAGCAAAATGCTAATTTAATTACATAAACCTCTTCATTGTCCTCTCAACTATTTCCATAGCTTCAATATCTTTTTCTAAACACAATAGAGTATTAACTGTGAATAAGCAATCAAAGTATCGCTTACCTAATTCATTTAGCAGTATCGTGACTAAAAGGAATTATCCAGACGGGGTGTTAGGAGTGTCGCTGGCGAGTGGCGAACCCTCATTAGCTGAGTATACTGACGGCGAATTACTTGATTGTGACGTCTTTATTACCTATAGCTAATTACAATCGACGCTGTTAATTGCGAAGGCTCGTCTGATAATTTAATCCGGTTCATTGAATAGCGTCAATATGATTTTCATTGTTATTGCATATTGTATTACGTAAAGTATTGCATGTTAAAATAGCTTATGTTTTATTTGAATAGACTAGGTGCTGTCTGTAATAAATTTTATCTATGACTAATTATGGTTTGCCCATTAGAGAGTTAATGAGTTAACCCCTCAGGTAGTTAAAGTTATGTTTAGGTACATAAGATTCTATTAGTTTTCTGCCTCGAGTAGAACGCCATGTTATTAATGTATTTGTTTCAAATTGTTCGTTGACATATTAGGATATGTTTTTACGTTATCTGGTACTTATAGATTGTTGTTTTTTTATTTCAGATCTCATGAAAGTCTACTGTCAGCACACTCACCCGCCGTATCCACTATGGATTTGGGACCACCAAATCAAGTACGTATAACTATAGCTGCATAGTGTATAAGTAATTGTACCTATTGATAACTTCTAAAATAGATTCGAAATCGTTTTAGTTTAGAGTTAAATAACCTCAATAACTTACGGTGTTCTCGGTTAATTTGCTTCCGCATACAAAGATGCGTTTACGTGCATACCGATCGTTATAAGATGTAAATCTTGTTTACCTTACTTTCCATATAACATTCCGTTTACGTTCGCCATAAATCGTTGCGAGCGTGACGCATTCAAAGCACGTATGTACTAGGAGTGCATGCATTCGCAGGTAGAAATCCGTGCGCTGCACTCGTCGGTGTTGGGCCGCGCGCACTGCTTCGCGCTCAGCGCAGAGAACAGAGCACCGCGGTACTTCGCCTGTGCCTCGAGGAAGGAACGCGATCGCTGGATATACAGGTCGGTTTATGTCGCCCTAGTAACCCCCTTTTATTGATAAACAAACTTAAGTGTATTTCTAACAGGTTTTTTGGTGTTGGGTTAATCTTTGATAACCTTTAGGTTCTTTCATTTGTAAATAATAACTTTATTTTATATATTATATTTTCGTTTCAAAAAGTAGAGTGTAAATTATCATATTACGTTATATAGAACTAGATTTCAGACGATTAAAACGTAATATGGACAATAATAGATATATAATATTATTATCGAAAATTAAAGTATTCGATGCAACCTAAATAATATGGTTACTAAGCGATACACAAAGTTATAACACAAACATAATGTGGAATGTCATCATCATTACTTAACCAAAGTGCGTGTAGAAGTCGTTTGCATGCAGTATTAAATTGCGCCTCGCGTCATTCGAGACGCATATTCGCATTAATAACGTGTTTTTTATACTCGTTTCCACAGCCTACGGCAAGCGGCGCGACCGGACGAGATGCGTACACGACGATGCGAGCGCACCGTCAAACTGTGGCTCCTAGAGGCCAAGGCCATACCGCCCAAGAAACGATACTACTGCGAAATACTGCTCGACGATACGCTCTATGCAAGGTATTTAATTATGCATGCACTATTTATCAATGAAGTCTGTTCTGGTGTGGAAGGAAAATCGACGAATGAAAAGAAGTAAACATACTTTTTTTAATGCAATGAAGTTTTTTTTTTACAAAATGGATGTTTTAATGATGTAATTTTAAAACTCATTCATTATAATATACGGATTATCTTTGCGAAGATATAAAAAGACCAGACATCATAAAACATTGCCTTATGACAAAGTCGAAGTAAAACTGAGTAACATTTTACAAAAAAAGTAACGCAATGTTTTATTGTTTTCAGGTCGTCGTCGAAGTTGAAGACGGAGCTGTGCTTCTGGGGCGAGGTGTACGAATTCGGCGCTTTACCCGCAGTACGCAATATTCACGTCAATGTGTACCGCGAGCCGGAGCGGCGCGCGCGCAAGCGGGACAAACACGCGCTAGTCGGTACGTACAACTATCGACACAACGTAAACTGATAGAAACTCTCTCCCTAGCATGTGTTGCTATAGAAAACAACTAACAGTATACATTAATGTTTTTTTTTTAATTTTTAGACCTTAATTTTACTTGATAACAGCTATATATCGCATTCCATGACACACATCCCTTGCTCAATTCATGTCCTGTTTTATTGTAACCATGTCATCCTTATCATGTATAATTTAAATGTTTAAAAATAAAAAAAATGTCTGATATCGTAAGTACGGACGTATATGCTTTCTGTTTAATTAAATACTTCGTGTCTCATGTTATATCTTGTTATTCCTTTTGTCGAGTACGACTATATAATAAAATTTTATATTATCCAGGAACTGTCCGCATCCCTGTGGATGACGTGTCGTCCCGCTACTTGAACGAGCGCTG
>NW_013527359.1:2540978-2544169 GCF_000836215.1 Papilio polytes | reverse complement strand
GCCCACACACTCACACCACGAACTGCAGATATAACCTTTTTAATCTATGTCATGAACTATAGATGTCAACTTTTTACTCTGTGCAACCGTCAAATTTTAATCTATGGAACTGACAGATTTCAAATATGTGCGCCGTTCTACAATATAATAATCTTTGCAAGCAATAATTGCTGCTGTTATTTTTCCCGCTCTTTTTGTAAGCGTAAACAATTATATTAATGGTAATATCGCATCAAATACATTTAAAATAGATTTCTCAGATCTCCTTTAATAAAAACAATCACGATTTATATTATACCGTTCTTAAAAATTAACAAATAGTTAAGCTTGTCTCGTATTGCACACGCAAAAATAATGCTTCTGTTAAATTACACACCCTACAAAATATGCTAATTGTAAATTATATATAACATTGAAATATTTTGCATTTCTCACATTAGCAATATTACTATTATCTTTTTGTATTGTTTTGATGTACTCGAGTTAAGGTGTATTTTTCTTAATTTTTATATCTAAATACCAACTGTTTTAGCTATTTCTTTGTAGTTTTGTTAATGTTGTTCTTTAGTTTTTAATACAAAGAGATGCTTTAAGTGACTAATTTTCGTTAAAAATATCAGTATTGTCTAAAATAAATCCGATTTGATGTTTCTATAGCTAAACATCGACAATATGTTTGTTTTCTGTAACAATGATACCAAAGACAATTGAATATCCTTTAGAGTAGAATTGTAGTGTGTGGTGGTACAGTTAGCGACAGATGGTTTTTACAATGAAATAAAATTTATGAGTCTTTTTTAATTCGATTATGTTTAAATTGAAGATGTAGTAGCATTGTCAAAAATGAAATTTGAATGACAAAAAGAACTTATAAAATTATTGTTTAAGAGAACCTAGAATCACAATATTTTACCACATGTTAATATGGATTTTGGTCAATATTTTAAAAGTTAGTTTCTCAGCTGGCTGTCGTTGATTGTACTTCATTACAATTGTAGCTCTAGTGTTGTATTTTAAAAATAAAACGTTATAGATTTTATAATAAATAATGTAAGACTTGTATAATAACATTAGCTTTATGTTTAATTGTAGTATCGGTATACAAAAGAGAAATTATTTTTAATACCCTTGAGTATTATAACGAGGTCATTGTGTATGAATGTTGTAATAAAAAAAACGTTAAATATTCATTCAATTTAGTTGCATTTTGGAAATGCTATTTTGAACAAATTAATTTCGGTTATAATGTTTAATTATTTGTCTTGCAAATACAATATCAACAACTTAGTTGTTTACAGTGAAAAAAATAATTTTAAGCCATAACTTTATGTAAATATACCTTATTAGGTATAACAATATTCTTATCACAATAAATTATGGATTACATTACATTTTTCATTTACCCACCCAATAGTTTAAATATAGTCCTCATCGCTAGCAAAAAAACAAAGGAAGAGGAAGACCGAAGAAAGTATGGATGGATTGTATGAAAGAGGACATGCTTAAGAAAGGATTGGATTCAGATATGACGGCTGATAGAGATGTATGGAAGAGCAGCACATACTGTGCCGACCCTCCATAAGGGATAAGGGCAAGTTGATGACGATGATCGCTAGCAAATCTTTACAAGGCTGTCGTAAGACCTGTCATGATGTATGAATCTTTGTGTTGGTAATAAAAGGGACGGATGAGAGACTAGTGGCAGAAATGCATGATATGGATGTGAGGGCTAACACGAATGGATAAGATACGAAATTAGAATATTAGAGGACGTTTGATAGTAGCCCCAGTAGTAGAGAAATTAAGGAGTAAAAGGTTAGCATAGTATGGGCATGTCATGAGGTAGGATGAATCGCGAGTAAGAAGTACGTTAGTTGAGTGTGGAGAGATAAACCGGTGGAGGTAGACCTAAAAAGAGAAAGATGGATTGCGTGAAAAGTGACATGATCAAGAGGAGAGTGATAACAGATGACGGATGATAGAGTTATGTAGAGGACAATAACCAGTTGCGCCGACCCTACGGGAATAGGATAAAGAAGATAATTATGAAGATTCCTAGTAAATTTAAAATTTATTCTTGCGTTAACTACATTTTAATTTTATAAAAGTAAAACAATAAAAATAGTGCTGTGAAAATTTTATTTAGAAGAGAGATCAGATAATGTAGATTACAAATAAAATTTGTCTCAAACTGTAGAAGCCATATGCTTTTTAGAACAGAAATTTTATTCCTGACCTCAATGACTGTAATATTCTTTCGCATTCCCACTCGTTCACTCGTCTCGTTCGATGGGTGGGGCACAGCTGTACCGCTTGCTTTCCATTATCTTCTTCCGTTCCGCTGTTTCTCTAACACTATACGGATGCATTAACAGCAAATCCTCCACTTTATCGTAAAGATACGAGAAATATATTTCTCTAAAGTTCTTACCCGGGAACTGCGCTTGGCACATAGTGGTCCACAACATGTTATTGAAAGTTGCGAATGCTTTAAACACGTCCATCTTGTATTTTCGAGTAAATTTTCGGAAATGTTGGTTTAGACTGTGCTTGTGAAGCCAATTTGTCTGACCGGCGTATTTCGGGTCTCTGGGAGGGAAAACGTGCATGTAATCCTTTAACGAAAGTGCCCAGAACCTTAGCCAGTCATTAGAACTTCGCGTTAATAGCCTAGCTTTTGCCCTCGAAGTATGAGGCCCGTATATACGATGTCGCATCCACTCCTTCAATATCGGAACTAAATGAACATCAGGTAGTCGAGCTGCAATGTTATCTCGCCTTAATTTTCTAAGCGCACTTCTTAAACAGTCTCTTGGGTTAAGATTCTCATTAATCGTACTCGCAGACAGCCTCCGTGATTTTAGTTTCTTTTTATCTTTTTTATCTCTGTCGGCACCGGGAGGACCCAGCACGCTGTCCGTGTCCCAAAGTTTTTTGAATTCCTTCTCGACGAAGAGCTGCTTCTCATTTAAATCGTATATAGTCTGATAGTTAAACCGAAAGGGTGTATTTTGTGTTGGTTTTTCAAAGAAAGGTAATTCATCCGGCAAGAAGACACCATCGTTTCCGTAGTCGTAAAAGTGGCCGCAGTAACATTTAGTGTTTTTGATATATTCGAAGACTGAATCGTTCCAACGCTCAATGCAATCACAGGGGTCGGGCGCCGGCGGCGGCGGGTGGGCGCGATAGCC
>NW_013527359.1:2537947-2540900 GCF_000836215.1 Papilio polytes | reverse complement strand
GAACAATATTGACACCTTTTATTAAATATTGTGAATTTTTCAAGCCCGTCGAAGGTGCCACTGGTTTTTTACGACGAACCTTTTTCTTTAGAGTTGCGGAAATGCCGTAGGGCTTCTTTTTGTCTTCCAAAATGCTAATTTTTGATGGTTTCCTGCGGTGAAAACTTCGTGCCAAAGGTTTCATTGACAAATTATCAATGGACCAGCGCGGCTCGAGGGACAAGATGCCAGCGATTTTGTCGCAGTATGAGCGTGGCAACCGCTTCTTGGGCGGCGGCGGCGGAGGCGGCAGGGGCGGGGGCTTGCGGATCACGGGCTCCACTTCAAAGGGTTCGTTGAGAGTGTCCAAGTGTGGCAAAGGTGGCGGACGTTGCGGTTTGCGCTTCGGTGGTTTATACTGACACGCCACCAGTTCTTGTAAGTACGGGGACTTTAAGATGGGCTTGGGTTTAGGTTCCCGCTTGATCTCCTTTATTTCCTCAGGTTCACTATGAAACATAATTTGTAAAGATTTTAATAAATGAGGCGTACCTAAGTAAAGTATAGACGACATTAACAGCTTTCCGTTCATGTTGTAGACGGCACGCTTCCCGTCGATGGTGTGACCGAACATCAGACCAAATAAATTTGAGAGCATTTGCTTAGGATCTTTTCGTCCGGCGATGACGCAATGCATAATGTCATCAGTAGTGGGCCGGGGATGCAAGCCCAGCTGGCGAATGACCCGCTCGGTCTTTACGGGCCTGCCCGCTAATACATCTTGGTAAATACAAAATTCGAGAGTGTCTAAATTACTCCTCTGTGGTTCGCTGAGCTCGTAATACCAATTGGGACCGATGGCAGCAATAATTCTCTTAATAAAGCGCTTGTGTCTACGTTTCCTCACTTCTTTCAATTCATCCATAAATATTTTCCTCTCTCTAGTTTTTCTCCGGTAGATGACCTCCACCCTGCGAGGCACGGCATGGATGCTATGGTCATGTTGTTCTCGTTCTTCATTATTCTCCATGGTTGATAAAATTAAATATGAAATGTAAAAAAAAAACAATTTCTTTCACATTAATTTATATTGATTATTTACAAATTACAAAATATAAAATAATAGATGTGTCAAAAGTGTCATCTGTCTAATGAAAGTCAAATAATATTTTTTATAAAGCTATTTTTTGAGACTATATATAAAAATACATAACATTACAAAATAAACCATGTTTGTTACTGAATACATACTTTAAAATCAATTATAAATAAATTAACATTTGAGTCCTTTGACAGTTCACTTTGAAAAAAGCGCCATCTAGCGACGAGTAGAAGCGAGCAAGCAACGTCCAGCAAAACAATTAGTTTTTTTTAAACGCACTAAAATCAAAAAATAATCAGTTAAAATCATTTCTCTAATTGTATGCTTGATCAGTCAACATTATATGAATTTTAGATGTATTATTCTATAAGAAATATTTAAAATCTAAAACTTTAGTTTATCGAATTATTCTAAAAACACTATTCAATAACATCTATAATTTGATACATATAGGTAATAACTGACTAGAAATTATACTTGTATCAATGTTAAATTGTTTGTAGACTAACTTCACCGCTTAAGGAAAAAAATCATTCAATATTAATGAAGACTTAAAATAGCATAGTGTAACAGGAGGCATCGCAATCGCGTTGACACGCATAAATCACGCATGTATTAAGTAAATAACGGGGTGGCGGCGTCAGACGTCAGCTATTTGTTAGTCATGCGGGGTCGGGGCCCGGCGCGTGGCGATCAGCTGCTGGAACTCGGCCGGTCGAAGACCCTGCCGGAGGGTGAACGTCCCTGCCTTCAGCCACCTGAATATCTTGTCTCATTCATACGCAGGCGAACACATTTCAATATTAAAGATTTAGTCTCCCGGAAAACACCAATCGGACGGAACAACAACCAGCGAAGTGTCAAATCAATTCATTGATACAAAAATATTTTTATCTTAAGATTCATTGAACAATTATAGATATCTTTATTTTATTTGTAAGGTACAAATCATCTCTTAGAGTACTAAGAACTTCCCTTCTTAATTTTTTGGTTAAGAAGCGCATTGGGAGACTTCTTGACCACAATATTCAGAGAAGTAATAATCAATTTGTAGACTTTAAAATTCGGACAAGATAAATTAATTATTCTTTAAACAAAAAAGACTTTGGTTCTTTTTAATTTTCACGTAGCGTTGCGGAAACAAATGTTTAATCTCATAAGCGAACAAGTATAAAATAAAATTTAATTTTTGTTTAGTACAAATTTTATATCGATGTCGTACCCTGATCAATTACCACGATAGTTGACCTTGATGTCGTTGACTCTTTGTACAATATATGTTAAAAACGATTTATATTTATTTAATTGTGCTGACGGCGACTTATAGACTTATTACATCGTCGTCATCGTCTTGGTGTCTATGGTACATGACAATAATATGCAATAGTGTTATGCAACGTAATCGTTTTAACAATGTAAGTACATAAATTACTATCACTGTGGAACTACTAATTCTCAGGAACAGACGAAAGTCAGCGAAAAGATAGAAAATTACAAAATGAAAATATTATTTCAAAACGTAATTTAATTGGTACCAGCTTTAATAAAATATTAAAAACTAAATAAAATTTCACATATAGCATCTGCTTTTAGTTTCAACATAAATCGTCCAAAAAAACTATTTAACTTCTGTGCGAATAAATTAGCTATAAATAATGATATCTCTATTTAATGTTTATTACATTTATTGATTACATAATATTTTACGGTAAATTTTAATGCATTATTTAAGAATTTAGTCATAAAATGTTAACCAATAAACCTTCCAACAAATATTTCCATAAAAGATCATTTACTTTATAAGATATCTTTATAAAAAGCCGACTTCAATTGAGTTTTCTATAAACATAAATACTATTGAGACATGCAAAA
>NW_013527359.1:2512266-2537552 GCF_000836215.1 Papilio polytes | reverse complement strand
TTTCAACATAAATCGTCCAAAAAAACTATTTAACTTCTGTGCGAATAAATTAGCTATAAATAATGATATCTCTATTTAATGTTTATTACATAAAATAAATAGATAATAAAATAATAAATAAAATATATGCGGTAAATTTTAATGCATTATTTAAGAATTTAATCTTAAAATGTTAACCAATTTCCAATAAACCTTCCAACAAATATTTCCATGAAAGATCACTTACTTTATAAGATACCTTTATAAAAAGCCGACTTCAATTGAGTTTTCTATAAACATAAATACTATTGAGACATGCAAAAGTAAGAGTTTGAAGTTGAAGTCCAAAGTTTTGAATAACTGTGAGTTAAAATACACCTAATCGATGTTATGATGAAAATTTTGCAAACATTATTGACAATAGATAAGTAACAAATTGTTATTTATAGAAGTTCAATTTAGCAATAGGACATTGAACTTAACTTTCTTGCATTTCTATTGAAAGAGATATCTATCTATGCGGTATCTGCGCTGCGCTAGGCATGGGCTCGCGGCCGTTCACTTTCCTCGTGTCAGGAAGTATCCGAAGCCACTTTCACTCCATTCAAGATCACAACCGCTCGTTCCGACTGTTCTGCTCCTAACAATAACTAGTCGACATTGTTGTTAACCAACGACCCGTCGAGGTCTCTACCAGCTGTATTTTCCTGATTCAAAGTGTACCGTTTAGTGGTTATCAATATCGATGAAAATGAAGCAGACGAACTGTATAGGTGTGTTGTCAAATTTTCAATGCAATTAAAATATCTCGTTAACACTTAAGGGTCATGGAGTCTTGGTACATTGAATTGCATAAAGACAAACTATCTAGTACAGTTATATAAACATATCCTATTTTATTAGAAAGTATGAATTAAGTAAGGTATACTTGTTGAACGAAGATTGCGTAGTGTGTAGCGTGTTTGTCGCCGCAGAAATGCGTAATAAGAGCATGAATAATCTCCGCGGTGCAAAATCAGGTTAACTTCAGGAATTGTAATGTTGAGCGATTTCAGGCCCCATTTCCCCGCGGGGTCGGCGACCGCGCTCTTATCTCGTGTGCGTGTGAGTGTGCACGTGTCGTGTGTTTGAGCTGCGCCTGCGTCTATTGTAGGGTCACCATGATGCAATTTTTCCATGGATATTTTTTTTTAGAAAAATTTAAATTTGCCTACTTGAACTAAGTAATAGTTACAATCAAGTCAAATAATCTTCTAAGCACCACTTAAAAACTTATATGGTTTGTGTGATACAAAATACGTAACTACTTATTATATTACACTTACATATACACATTTTACAAAAGTGTGGTAGAGGAAAGCCGGCTCAGAGGTTGAAAGTTTTTTAACTATTATGTAGTTAATAAAATTTGGAATTTAATACTTACTTTAATACTACATATGCATGTTTCAGTAATCATTAATATCATGGTCACCCTAACGTTCCGTATGAGTATTACTGGTAAGCATACATTATTATGCAACGCTTACGCAGCGGATAAGCCGCTCTATCAAAAAGCACATCAAACCTTTATTTATAGTGTAAAGGTTATTGTTTTACTTAAGGCACGCCGCTACCTGTAATTGTTTATTTAATCAAGCCATCGTAACAACTTTTACTACTTTAATAGCCCTTTACGTACCGAATGATTGCATATTAAATTGTGTTATTTATAAAACAAAACTGTAAATAGATAAATTGATTTGACAGTCGAGTGCTTTCTTGCTTATTTAATCTTTAATTAAACAATATCTATGGTACCTTAAGGTATACCATAATAAGATCTGTCGTTAGGTTGTTACGGTTTTGATAGCTTCGGTGGCATAAACATTGGGTATGTGGTTACATGTCTGTGCTCTTGTTAAAGTAGTAACAAGTTACGCATTAATTGGTTTACCTGTGGATCCTGAATCTTTCAACTAAATATTGCATTAATTGAATTAAAACAACCCTTATACCCTTTTTGAACTTAAAATTTATAAATTACTAGCTTTCGCCCGCGACTCCATCCGCGTGGAATTAAATAAACAAAAGTGAGTTGCCTATGTGTTCTTCCAGACTATGCTCTACGTCTATGCCATTCATTGAGATCCGTTCAGCTGTTTAGGCTACAAACTCTAACAAACATCCATCCATCCATCCATCTAAACTTTCGCATTTATAATATTAGTTAGATTCTACGCTTCACAAAAGACAGCGCCTGACATAGGAATCTTAGAATCTTCATACAAATGCGTTATTCTAAAAGCTTAGCTATATAACGATCAAAGGTTGAGGTTTAAAAGAAAAATAAAATATCACTTTAACCTTGGAATCTTTTCAAGCTCACAAAGATTTACGGCCGTCGACACAGATGTAAAGGAAGTGATACGCCACCGCTATAACAAGCTCTACATGGTGGACAACCTGACAAATATTAAGTTACTATACGTCACGGGTTAAAGTCCCAGTTAATTTTAATCTTGACAGGTGGCACTTCTCAGTTTCTCAAAAATGTATAGAAAAGTACAAAGGTTTGTCCTTTGACTAGCACTAGCGGCTTGCAGCGTTATGGAGGGGGGATGCCCAAATACTGGGTGAACAACCTCTTAATGCTTGGAGGAGACATTTTATTTTTACCATACATCGCGGCCGCGGCTGCCGCTTGAATAGTCAGTTACAATTTAAAAACTAAATAGTACAAGACAACTGGATCTATTTTCATATCCGTTAGTTCAAAAGTTTATTGATTACATCTATTATGTTTAGTCAAATAAAATTAGAAAGTCAAATTATTTAGAAGGAAGATTAGTTACTTTTTGTGGTATATTTTTACATTGATCTACTATGCGTGTGTTTTCCTCTCACTTAACAAATATATAATAGTTTTTTATACATTTGTGTATTTACATTGAATATTGTAGGCTGTAATGCAATTGCAAAAATCGCAATGTTTTATTATTCTTTTAATGTCTCGAATGTATTTGATTACCGAGTTACTTGTGCAACATTCGTATCGTCGTATAACGTCCAATAATAGTGATTAATTCGATGTAAACAGCGCAAGTAGCAGCTAATTTACAAGTTAATTGTGAATAATCGCGGAACAATTCCGTCACCGGTCGACGTACGAACGAAAATACCGGGCCGTTATCATTATCAGTCTAATTATAGCGGTGTAAGGACCTCGGCTGCTCGAGTCAAGGGTACGTTCACTCGAGACCAAGTTCAAAGGTCACGAAGGTCACGGCTGAAACATTCGCCACTGAAATTGTATGAAGTTCGCGTTTTATTCGCCAGTCTGTTGTACCGAGGTGACCTTGAACCCGAACACGATCGATTCGGTATGTACTCTTATGTAATGACCGATGGAACATTCTAGATAATTGTATATAAAAACGTCCAAAGTTTACCTTCGACTTTAGATTTTAACAAAACATAAACTGTTTAAATTTCCCATGCAGCAAATTTCTTCTGAGCAAGTTTTACCTCAAATTTCACGTTACTTACTTTAGCATTTCAATTAGGTTATGTGATGATGATGATATTAAAATCTAAAGAAAAAAAACTTGAATTTTTAAAAGAACAGGTAGTTCATTGACAGCGCTGCAAAGTTAGGTGCTTAAAAAATCCTCACATCGTGGTAAGATAATTACTTGATCAAGTGATTCATGACTCATTCCCAGTGACATTAACCTTGAATTAAAATCACTTGTCATGTAACATGTAATTGATATATATACTTTACTATATTACTATAATATAAAGACGAAAGATTTGTATTTTTCGATTTTAGAGTAACATGGAGTAAATTTCTTTTTCACGCGGGCGATGTCGCGAGCAACAGCTAGTGTTTTAATAAAATGCATGACGCAATCTCATATATATTAGATGTTTGCAGATTTAAATCGTAAATCATTGCAGATTCATTTGTGAATGACTGTTAGAGGCGAGGATAGCTGGAGGAATCAGCATAAATGTTTTTGTATGATGGAGATCACGTGACGCTTTCAGAGCGGCCGGCGGCTAATGGTTATGTATTTCACTAGATGGTTACGTTACAATGGTTTTCCGGTTCCCCGCTGTGACGTGGCGATTGTTTGCGTGAATGCCCTTCCGCCTGTGAACGGCGGAGGCGAGTGCGACGCGAGTGTGCGGTGCGCGCAGGATCGCGTTACAGCTGAAACTCGCGCCGCCGAAAACTCAGGTCGACGACCCGGCCATCGCGGCCATGTAACTCGACTCAACCATCTTGATACTATGTCTAACGTGACGAGTTCAAGGTTTTTTGAAGTATTGCAAATATTTTTTTTAAATTAGTGTTTTATTTTTTTAATTTAAAGATGTTATGATAAGTACGTAATTTTAATAAATTTAAAAGGTTTAAAAAATATAAAGCTTACCAAAAATTATTCATTAAATTAAATTTATCTAATGATAAGTATTTGTCTCGAATGCAATGTTTTCGTTTGTCCCGATAAATACAAACTACTTACGTATTTACGCACTTTTATCAAAAGTTGACAAAAACACTGATATTTATTAAAAAAAATGTTAATGATTTTTTATTGATATTAAATTTGTTTAAGGCACAATTAATTATAACATTTTTAATAGACCAATTAAAAAATATCTTTAGTACATTCGTCTACTGGAATTTTTAATAATATTTTTAACCACACATTATCAAGAATGTTTTATATACAATCAAATGATAATACATGTCTTGCTTCATATCAAAACAAGTCGCGACGACGTTATCATTGCGAGTATCAAGTGCGTGATATCGTCGTATGACGCGCGGTGATATATTTGGTGACATTGAACCGGGTCCATTGCCAACGACCTCGCTCCTCGGGGAAGCGGCGGTTTGCGTAATCGCTCCTGCGTACGGACGCGACCCCGTACGCACACAAACGCACGCATAGGGTTGCTAGACCTTTCATATGTACCTTTGTGTTAATTATTTAGGGTTATAATTGAAAAGCGGTAGAGAAAAAATTGTTTAATGTAGTTAATGATTTTTTTTACTTACGTTTAACAAGCTGAATACATTCTATTGTTTGATACTGAGGTTTTGATAAAAAAAATGGACGAAAAGATGATATTTTGTAGGTATTAATCTATTGAAAATCAAAGAAAAAAATGGAAATAACGTTATTCAGATGATATTGTGTTGAGAATTGGATATGAATATAGTTAAACTATCTTTGGTTTAAAAAAATAAGCGAAATCCAAATCTAAATGATTCTCTACAAGAAGGTTTTTTTTTTTAAATGCGATACAATCACAATTTTCTATACAATAAAATAAAAAAGAAGTATTAAACATACGTAAATATGTAGTCTTTTTACGAGAGCGTAATTTCAGCTAGTAAAAAATGCAATCATGCTCAGTACTATTTGCTTAAGAATGAAAATGTTATTTATAAATTCTAACGAATAAATTCGATCCTATCTATGTTTGACACTGTAGACAATACTGGACTATTTAGTTTTTTTTTTTTAATAAGTTCATCCCACATTATAACCATTTTGAATTATCCACATTTAAAAATAGTCATTTTATAATAGTTTCAAAAGCAGTATAACATTTCTTTAGTGTTTGTATAAAATCCTTGTACATTCTAATTTTAAATGATAACTGTTTTTGACCGACTTCCCAAAAGGAGGTACTCAATTCGTCTGTGTTATTTTTTTATTAATTATTTTTAAGTAACAGTCCATGCACAAATAGTGTTCAAAGACGAAAACGTAAACGTTAAATTTTTCTTTTACAAGCGATCGTCGCTGAAGAAGCAATTAATTTGGGCCTCTTTGGCTGTACGTGGGGAGCGTCGCACGCTCTTTTCATTTTAAGTAGTTACAAAACAAATGAACTAACCACTTGCCAAGTTTACCGGATCTTTGCCAGTTCTAAGTTAGTAGTTAACGATGGCTATGGTTAATCATTCTTTAATTTGAAAAAGTCTTCTAGGTACTCTTTACAATAAAATTCAAAAACATAATTCAGACCTTTCATTGTTCTCTCAAACATTAAAATAAATCGTTATTGTTTAGCCGTTAATATTAATTCATAACTGCGCGAACTTGTTTTAAATTCGTACTAACTTTTGCCCGCGACTCCATCCGAGCATATAAAAAAAATCTTACTAATGTTATAAATGCGAAAGTTTATATGGAAGTTTGTTAGAGTTTTTAGCCCAAACCGATGAACGGATCTCGATGAAATTTGACATAGATGTAGAGCACAGCCTGGAAGAACAAATAGGCTTTTTTAATTCCACGCGAACGGAGTCGCGGGCTAAAGCTAGTCTTGTATATACCCTTTGTTACTCATTGATAAAGTAGCTACCTATTGGTAACAGAATTATTGAAATAATTAAAAATAGTTTTTCAATTTAATCGTTACGTACAAAATACAAGTATTTCCTTTTTATAATATTAGTATAGAAGTAGTTGCAGTTTAGTAATATTTTGTACAACTATCCTAATATAGATTAAATCACCACTGTCCTAAACTAATTTGAAATTATAGTTATTTTATAGATTACTTAGAGAACAGATAAAATAAAAAAAATAACCTAAGCATTTATTGAAAGCCAGTATTCTCTTTTTAATTATTTGGTATTAAGTATATAAGTTATTGTTTTTCTACTGTGCGATAATGTTAGGTGGTTACAAGTCAATGTACAGAACAAGCGATACTCGAACATTACAAACAAATTTTATCAAAATCGGAGCGAATGAACTCTTTTGGCAGGAAATTGAAATTGCAACGTAATTCTAATCGTGTTATTGTGAGTGTAATAACCTTAATTTACAGATAATATTGACAATTACATGTAATTATAACATGAATTGATAAAACTTTCTTATAGTTCATTACTCGCATAATTTTGGAGTGTAAGGAAAATAGTGTTTTATGCAAGAAATATATCAAATGAACATATACATAATTATCTTAATTAGAAATCTACTACGTATTAAATACAATAAGAATATCTAGTTTTTTTTTTATTTTACTAATCAATTGAAAAAATATCGAATATATTTTTACATCGTAGTTTTCTTAGGCGTCCGTTAGAGGAGGGCACAATGGCAACAACGTGGGCCAGCCGGGGAGTCGGCTAGACCACGGGCCACGAGCCGCGAGCCGCGAGCCGCGTCCACTTTCACTGTCGTCACCACTGTCCACGGTCACCGTCACCGCACGAACCGTTACCACTTGTCCACTAATAGCTCTACTGTTTCTGACTGAACATACCTGTGTTGTATTTGTTTTTAAACGCGTTTGTTTTTACCCTGTTACCTGTCTTTTATTATGATCTAATGAGACCGGTGAAATTCATTCTAAACCTTTCACATGTCATTATAAAATGCGTAAATTGAATTTACGTAATCGACAGGTTTCAACATAAACGCAAAAAAATCTTATTGGCGTCGAATAGTCGACGAATTTCAATCGATTTTGCATACAATGTCCGAGTACAACCACGAAAAGGTCAAAGACATGCACAGCGATGCGCAATTCGAGAAGACATCGAGGAGTGGTGCAATTAGGAACTTATAGAACCTGTTGAAAGAATGAGTCACGGAAGGAGTTAGCACGTGTGCGGTTACGTTGCGTGTGGAAAGCGGCAGGCCGCGAGGGTCCGCGCGAGTCCCGGCGGAAGGGTCCCGGAGGAGCGCGACACCCGAGGTTCCCGGCGCACCCGGCGGCACCCGGCGGGGTGGCGCGGCACTGTGCCGGTCAGTCACCGCTCCGACGGCGCGCCGCGCGCTCGCCGCTGTGTGTCTCGTCGCTCTCATTGTCCCGACTACCGAGTGCCGACACCTTCCATGTTTATCTGGCGCCCGGTACGCGCGACACGTATTCCTCGTATCCCGTATGAACCTGTGATGTGATACCATCATCTACGTGCCCCCCTCGTGTACCACAGATTGTTTCAGTGCATCGTGAACGTTTATGTGCATTTTAGTGGATAGTGGCTTAAAAGCGAGGATTTTCATTGCAAAGGATACTATCGCCGTCGCTGCAGGAGGAGACAAATCTTTCAGAAGTTCAGGTCGAGATGTCAACAATTATATTTGATTCCTTACACGCGCTACATTATTGTCGATACGCGTTTGATCCCTAAAAAGATACAAAGGTTTATTTTTAGATGTAAGAAACGAACTGCGTAGATTTTCTTAAAATATACAAGAGAATAAGTCCTTCAAGATATTACGTATCAAATACGTTTCGCCATTTGAAGCCTCATACAATTCACAAAAGCGTAAACAGAAGTTTTTCAGAATTCATGTTGTAAAGGATATTTTTTTATGAATTCTGATATTGTTTTACAAAACCTCATTTTCGGCGGATTTGTTGTTTTTTAACCTATAATAGTATTAAAACACATGACACGAAATGATGCAACAAATTAATTTTAATATGTTTGACGCCGTGAGATTCCAATTAATTAAACTAGAATTCTTTAGTAAATAATAAAATTATATTTATACCGTCAAACTGGATGTGTAAAATATTTCTTTCCCTTTTTCAGATGTTTAAATGTTTTCTATAAAGAGTTATTTATTTCTTAAGCTGCGGAATTCCTATACCGTTTAAAACACTTCATTTAATTGTCATTTAACATAAGAAATTTAGACTCACTCATTTTTATAGTAGACGTGTTTTATTTTCATATACTCGCATATTTAGATCAATATTGATAGAAAACGGTTCCTTTTGATAATATGATATAATGTATCACACAGGTTGTTAATACGAAATACAAATATTTATTTTACGTTCAAAGGTGCACAATTTTTACACATTATATATAAGTTCAAAGTACTCGCGTTGCAAAATTCAAAAGACGTAGGTACATCTAAGTTGTCGCTGCGTTGGAAAAAGATGGGAAAATTGGGAGCTAGGAGATGATCTACCTACAATAAATATGGAAAACTTTAAGTTATGGCTTTAAAGAGTTCAGAATTTATGAAAATAATAACATTTTGTTTGATTTAGTCACATTGTAGTTCTTAATGTTAATGTGATTACACGTTATTTTTTACAGAACACGGTAGCATATAGACAAGCGTATTACAAGTAATACGCTTGTCTATATGCTATATGAGATCTTGATCTCGATTACGATTTTAGGGTTGTCTTAATTAACTACTTATGTTAAAATTGATTCAAAAACTTTAATGACTGCATTTATAAAAAGAAAAGCTAACATCGACATATTAAGTACAAATTTAGAGAAAATACTAAATTGCATCAATTACATAGGGCGTATTTTAAGTTATAAAAGACTAGCTGATGCTCGCGACTGTCTCCTTATGGTATTTTAGTTGAGTTAGTAGGCTATGTGTTTTTATAAACAATCTACATTTATGCCAAATTTCATTGAGATGCGTTTAGTAGTTTAGGCTATAAACTCTAACAAAGATCCATCTAAACTTTCTCATTTATAACATTTGTTTAAATAAAATAAATCTTTATTGCTGTTCTTTAATTAAAATGTTTTAAAATTAAAATTACATGGTATCTAATATTTAAAATTAGGTAATATTAAAGAATATATATCGGTCAGTTTTCGTCCATCGATATTATGTGGAATTAAAGCTTTAAGCTGTGCGCTGTGCTTAATCAAATTCTTGTGCAATTTTCTTTTCACATTTACGTGTATCTTATTAACTAGTCGTAGCGTCCTGAGGGAACTGTATTGATCGCCGAAGTTCGTTTACAGTTTGTCGTAGCGAAGTTGGATTACAAATTTAATATTTTTAGATACAGATTTAATATCTTTTTTTATGATTAAGTGCATATAATGCAAAAATTGCGTGGAAACGGAAACATTTTGTATTTAAAATTAATTAAATGAATAGTTTTAAATGATCTATACCTACCTACTTTTATTTTTAAGTTTACTTTATGTTAAAGATTCTTTAGACTCCTACGCAAAATAAACGGTTGTCTCAAAATATTTTGATTTTACTTTGAGTAATTAGCATCTTGTTTATGTTTACTTTCGAGTATTTTAATTAACAAGTATATTATTTATTTACAGAAACCTCACCGTTTTTCCTTGGCTCGTATCTTCTCGTTGAGATGAAGGAGAAAGGCTGAACGGATATTAGTGTGGCCAGCAAATAAAAATGTAAGTTTTATTTTTAAATATACATATACGCAATCATTTTAAGATATATAACTTTAAACTGTCTAATTGTACAATATAGACATAACAGCTACAATAAGGTAGGTTTACTATTTTCAAGGAATTATTTCGTTACTTTTTAGTGTACTGTTTTTTTTTACGAATATAATGTTCGTAAGATTCCTTACGCAACTGTGCCGAAATATCGGGAGCTAAAACAACCCAATCGTGTTAAGAAACAAGTATCAAACGAACATTTTAAGATATGTTTATTATAAAATATTTAAAAATGCAAAATATGGAAGTTATGGAAACTTCTAACGTACAAGAAATACTATTATGAAAAAGTATTTTACAATTTGCTATCTTTTAAGAATCTGTAGATATTTTTTTTAGTTTTAATAAAATACCAATAGGACCTTAATTGATTATTTATAAGTAGTGGAAGTGTTAAGTGTTGTAAAGTGAACGAAGGAGTACATCTATATCAGCTCAGTTATTTCGCATTTTAATTTATATGATGAGAGTATTGGCTTCGTCGGCGCACAACACGAGTTCGTACTGCGCCACCGGCCGTTACCCCGGAACAGAACGAACAACTTAAAAATAAGCCGTGTCTCACTGGTGACCTCTTGCGCAGTTGTCCGCCTTCCAGAAACATCTTAATGCGCTATATGTTTACACTTAGGGACATAAAACTGAATACTTTGCAGAATAATTAACTTCGTCAAAATCAATACATTGCAGGCGAGACACGAATACACGGTAGAGGTGATGCCATGTTTATTTAAGTTATTGATGAATTTATATCAAGGAGATTTTGAATAATAATAAAAAATCTTTGAACATGAGTAACTTACCTACTACGTTTTTGCACTTTCTTCCTTTAACAATAACATGTTATATTGGTAGTTCTTTATACAGAAAAATATGCTCACGACTAAGTTATCGTCATTTGATTGTCCCGGACGATATCAATAGCCCAGACTTTATTATAATGTTGAAAATATTTACGAGTGTCTGTGAATTGTGACCGTCAAATAACATAAAAACTAAATAAAAAACTCCGATGACCTAGAGGCGCCTGTAAATCTAGACACGTTTTTTTAACTACGGTTTTTCTATAACTACACTTTGACCCTTAGCCACACTGATACACGCATATACATTTTTATATCGTATATAGTTCATTTTATTACACAATTTACATACTAAATGCGTAAAAGTGAAATGCAAGTAGCTCGTAATTGCGTGTTCTCGTTTTAGATATTAGTCGAGCCTATGAACATGCTCTAAACAATACGATTCCGCGAAACGCATTGGGCTCCCGGCGCGGTAGCCAAGCAACTTTGTTTCTATTTGCGACAGTTTTAAGTACTATAATCGGATACCACGGTATAAAATGCGGTACAGGGCCGCATCGGGCGCAAGGATAAATTGGGAAAAAAGTTACACAACGTTTGCAGAGATGTGAAAATAAATCAGATCATAAAGCATTTAAATTTAAGCAAGTTACAGTCCGATATAAACTTTCGCAACAGCGCGTTTCATGTAAACAAATTAATAAGTAGTTAGTTTAATGTAGGAAAAGTGAATACAGTAAGGGAAATAGGCCTTTCGATCTGGAAAACATTACTGTCTAGACGATACGAAAACGTCGCCACTGCTAAACCTATAGCTGTTAACGATTCAATAACATTGTTACACAAATAGAGCGTAACAAATGTAAACTTAATAGTACACACGGATGGCTTTGTTTTTAAAAAAAAAACTTCTACAAAGACCGTAGGGTAATATTTAAATGATTCCTAGTCCGGCCCTGATGCTGTGTATTGTTGCGGGAATAATGCACTCGAGGCAGTAGTTTACGAGGTCTTTCACCCACATTATATAGGTCAGTTAGATTAGCAACGCTTCCCCGATGCTAACGCTTCGGGCTTACGCGCTACCAACAGTTTTTCCGATACGTTACGTAATAATATGCAAGCTATCGTTATCGACACGTATTTAGATTAAAAGATAGGAAATCCCTTTTTGTAACATGAATACTATTTACTCTATTATGAATTACTTAATAAGTCTGTTACTGTTTTTTTCAATGGGATTTCAAGATATAACTGCATGTGTCATATAAAATGACGGTCGAAATCAGCGTTTTGATTTAATTTGCAAAAAAACACATTGTATATTGACTTGACATGTCGTTCCAGGCTTCTGTAGTAGTAGTGGGCGCCACCATACAGTATATCAACTAATTAAGATAGGGTTTAATGTCACCATTATCCGATATTCTTTAGAAATATCTTTAACAAATACATGAAACTTTCAACGCAGCAGTGCGCAGCGATTTATTTCTTCGTTGTATAGAGAAAGTAATTAAATGACTAATTATATTTATAGGTTGTTTACGTTCCGAGTTATGTAATTATTATCCCAGTACCTACAGTTTAATTATTGATTGCCATACATTTGTTAAATTTGACAATGGAATTTGACTTTGACTTGGGACAAATTTGACTTGGGAATTATTATTACACTTTTCTAGTCAACATTTTCGAAAGTGTCGAGATACCAAGAAGAGTTTGATAGACTTATTGACTAAAATGTTTTTAATTACTGAATTTAAAAAAAAACTATTAATTCAGCCTAAATTTCTTTTTATTCAAATTAGAATACTGTTAGCGTATTTACGCATCTAATAAGAAAACTAAGTTTTTGTTATGATTGTAAAATTAAAAATAGTTTTTTTCCTCATGGTTGTAACTATTAACATGGAGAAAAAATAAAGATTTTCCGTTACTATGCGTATTCAGACCTTTTTAATATACTCATATACTAGTGGGCACAGCAGGCGACTCCTTATCGTATTACCTGGCGTTTAATTTATGATTCCTGTGTCCTACATCTGTAACAATAATTTTCTAACATTTATATTTTTATTTTCTATTTTAGCAATTCAGCCTAAAATAAAGAAAAAATGTCCGAATTTCCAAGAAATTACCTAATTAGCAGGCAAATAAGGATGTGAAAATGACCATAAAAACTTTCGACGCATTTTTTTTCTTTAATATATGTTATGTTATTTAATTCTATAAACTAATAACGTGTAAAGCACGTGATCGTTTAGTAAGTATAAATCGAAGCGTAACCATGCCGTAATTACTCATCATTGACAAATATAGCTCATTTCCCGTAACAACGTGTCCGCAGCGAAGGAAATCATCAGTCGGACGCTCGCGCGGATTTACGGCGCGGAGTCAACGCCCCGCGCTGGTATATAGGTCAAATGAAGGCGCCCGCTAGTCTATATCGAGTCAGGCTCGACCGCGTGAATTTACCGACGGTTCCATACAAAACCCTTCAGATATCTCGTTCTGAACATAAATGTAACAATTACAATTATAATTTCAACTTTTGCGAAGGGGTTCGGAGTGAAAAATCCGGTTTTGCGATGAATTATTCATGAACCTGTAAAGATAGGGTTGAAACGCGCATAATTGTATGCAAAATTAGAGACTTTGTGTTTAGTGAAACTGTTTTGAATTTCAATGTTCAACATGATTATTTTTCAGTTTATTTTATATGTAAAATCAAATGCAATTTTTGAAATTTTGATCGAAGTTCGGAAACTATCGTAATTTAAGTGCTATGCAGCTGCCACGCATCACGAAGCAGTCCGTACTTAACCTCATTTATTGGTTAACTGCATTATAGTGCTACGGAGTTGCGGAGGGCGTTAGTAGTTATAGTGGCGTAGAGGGCGAGAGGTCGCGGCGTTTAGTCGGGTTATAGTGATGCATAGTGACGGCTGCTGCGCACGGGCAAAAGGGAAAGTGTGCGGGGCTTCCTGCTCGCACGCGGAAGCGTTTGCTTAGTACCAGCGCCAGTGGCAGTGGCCACACGTAACTGCATTTCGCGGCGGCGGCGGAGTGCGATTAGCGCTCTGCCAATGCCGCTCCTGCTTTGCCAAACTATACGACGCATATTTCATATACGTATGCTTTCGTTTATTGATAAATTATTAATTAAATGAAAAGAAGACTAATTTCAAACTGTTTTTTAAAAATATTTGTTTAATTTTGTTTGGAGATGTTAGGGTTTCTTCTGATTAGAGTTAAGTAAAGGTTAATTACAAATGCCAGTAGCAGTTAAGGGTTAGGTCTACGTGATGCATGAGAACAGTTACTCTACCTCAAGCCATACCTACATTTATGAAAATTTCAAAAATAATTTACAATTATTTCTTAATGTACTTGGCCCCAAAGGTCCTGTTCACTGTCTTTATACGCGAATTACTTTCTTCCTCGTTAAAACAGTAATACCCTCTTATTTTAATATAACGTACAACTTTTTACTTTCGTTAACCGTTAACAGGTGTAATAACGTTAAATAAATATAAAACAACGTAAACAATAATTCGCACAGCGCCAACGTAATTCTAGTTGAGAGAAAGTCAGTCTGTTTATTTACAGTTTTTCCTCCAACAATGGCGGCTGTCTGCATTAATCATAGGTTCCCATCATATTATTAATAATAGTGTTTAGAACAAAGAATATACACTTTGTTAATTAATTAATAATATTATGTATAATGTTACTAAACCTCGAAGACAATAGTCTGTTGGATATTCAGTTAAAATGCATCTAAAATACGACGATTACTACAAGTAAATTTAACAAAAAATAGAAAAGTCAAACTAAGGCATTATTGAATACATGTTTACGTATTTTTTTAAATTCCCGAAAAACTGATCGATGAATTTGAACATAAAGCAAAGAACAACATAAATATTTAATACTAGTTTTCGCCCGCGACTCCGTCTGCGTGGATTACAAAAAAACGAAAGTAAGTAGCCTATGTGTTCTTCCAGGCTATCTTTTACATCTATGCCAAATTTCATAAAGATACGTTCAGGTGTTTAGGCTACAAACTCTAACTAACATCCATCCATCTAAACTTTTGCATTTATAATATTAGTAAGATTCGTTACATTCAGCCGTCAATCTACATCTGACTTATATTTGACATTAAAACAAATTCACGGTCAAAGAAAATCATCAATTCTCGACGGACGGTCGCCGGCGGGCACAGCTCAGTTTTACTTTCAACTGCATCGCATCGGCAGGAAATGTGCATCGTCGAACAACATCAATAATCGCCCATAATGAGCTCTCCTTAAGCTTTTTTTTAATTATTTTTATCAAAATAAGACATTCACCTTCCGTTATGATTATTTTTTTATTAATGGCCACATGTTTTTAGAAGTGGGTGCCAGAGTTTACATAATTTAGAAAGATTTTTACATCCTTTTACTCTTGTTAGTTGTATAGTCTTAATTGCAGTAAAGACAAACATTTGGATCGCATTAATTTTTATAATGGATAGTTTTTTGATCAGAGATAAATGAAGATATAAATTAGGTAACATAGGCTATAGAAATTGTTACATTTAAATTCTATTTTTTAACGCACAGTTCTATTGTGGTTAGCAAAATTCTGCATTTCATTTGTAGGAGTTAGAGTTTAGAGTGCGAACGTGTAACCTAATCATATGAACCCAAGTTGTCAACCCCTGCATTAGAACATGATCATCGTATTCTTCCGCGTTTGCACTTTCACCGAGTCCGCTGCACTCGGCGCGGTCACGGGAACCTTTCGCACAAACCTCCGCTACGTAATCATTGCTAATAGGTCGAACGTTTTCACGTAACTATGACAATTTGCCATAGACATAATTCTAAACACAAATAAATGACGCTCAAGTTGCTAAATTAACAAAACAACACATTTTTATTCATCTTTGATAGACTTTAGGATGGAAACGACCAGTCTAACTTACTCCTAACTATTTAGAATGAAATATAATTACGTAAACAAGCGAATATAAAATATGGTAGCGCATTTGGAGTGTACAAAATATACACACATACTAAAACAGTTACGTATTAGTGGTTTTTTCCTGTTGCGAAACTTAACCGAAATTCACTTATTCATAGTAGTTACATATTAGCTAATCGAGTAAATTCTATTATTACAATCTTTATCCTCTAGTACCTTTTTTCGTCATTGCAAAAGAACTTACGTAAACGAACTCTACCGACGAATTTTAAAGCATTTGTACGGATTACTCGACGTCTAAATATAATCCACTGTTTGTAAGCGTAAGTAACAAGGAACTAGCGCGATTTATTTTTAACCGAGTCGCACCGCTACGTGAATAACCCGGAACGTGAATCGATGCCCCTAACTACGTATAATAGTCGCGGAGTGGGCGCGACATGTCCTGCGGTGCGGTGACGTCACAGGAGCCTCGGGTTCAACGCCTCTCCCGGCCGCCAGGTGCGTTCACCGCGCGACCAGTTTTCCCAGCCCTCCTCAAAATTTTCGAGTGCCCAATTTCTGAAATTGGGACGCTCGATTCAACGGCCACCACTTTGTAGCGCTTCGCCATTGTTACCAGCAAATAAAATGAAACTTCTTAAATTATTAATTCCTTCTTAATAACATTAAGATGTTTATATTGTTTGAGATTTATTAACAAGATGTCTGTCTCATTAATGTAATTGTTTTTACTCGGTTATTGCTTTTTAATTATTTTTAGTTTCGTATACTTTTAGTTTCATATTGACTTAATTAATACATTTATATTGCTAAAGCAAAACATTATATTATTGTTAAATAAATTTAATCAAAATTAATAAAAAAATATGCTTTCTAGATTTAATAATGCCTTTTTCGAGAGTCAATTTAAAGTTAAGAAACCCATTTATCAAGCCGAGAACGTGGCTGGTGAGATCATCTATATGTTTTAGCAATCAAGCGAATGATATACTAGTTAACTTTAAAAAATATTCTTCGATTCCATATTTAGAAGGACATCACTGAACACAAGGTTGATATGAATACTATCAACACTATATTAAAATATCTACGATTATAAATACAAAATTACAATGAACAAACTCTTTTATAATTATTAATTGTAGACCATTTGTAACACTTATCATAAATCAAGGTCCCAATAGATTTTTATTAGTGTAATCAATACTTAAATAACAGTTACAATAACGATTGGATGTAATTGGATAACAAAAGACATGTTCTCAACTCCTTAATGTCAATAAATCATCATTTAAATCATTTATAAACTACATCAAACTTATCGAAACTACCGACGAGTTTTCATCCAAAATAACAAGTCATGCATCCCTAGTATATTAATAGGAAAAAATTACAAGAATTTTGCAAATTACCAATAACAGAGAAGTAGAAAAACATGTCATACGAAAGCGGAAACGAATCCCACGAAATCTAGATCTTGCACTGTTACTAAAAAACAACGTTATTTTCGTATTATCTATATTAAAAATGAAACAAAAACAATCGCGGCCAATGACCCGAAGAGGAACAGCGGTGAAAAACATACAAGGCGGCAATTTAGCGTTAATTGACACTTATTGTGTACCTGCTCGTAAACGTCGCTGAGTTATGCGCTCCTGGTAGTTAGTCTGATAATTGCACATTTCACGGTCAGCCCCTGATTGCGTTTCGTGATTCAAGTAAAAAGAGACCACCAAGGACCAAGGTACTGCTCGTAACTATATCAATAGAACTATTAAAATACTCCATATAAAATTTCTATCATCAGTGCTTTAATGTTATAACAATAAAGAAACCATAAACGAAGTTAACTAAAGGATTTTTTAACAGTTTTCTCTGCTTACTGCACATGGTATTTAATATTACGTTTACATATTAGATCATTTTCTATTTCTAGTTCATTAACATAAATGACAGATTTCATCAAAGTTACATGTTTATAATTTTCTAGACACTTTCATGTTCTCGTGTTACATTGTAAATGTAAAGTCGGTCTTATCTTGTTACATAGTGCGTTGTTTCCCTGTATAACAACGACTACGCCGACGTCGACGTCCCACAATAAACATTAGCCCTCACGTGACGTCCTGGCGTTTATTGGACTCTATTCCGATTGTTGAGATAACTGGAATGCAGGAAGACAGTGTGCGATCCACTTTAAACTGAAGTAAACTAGACTTGAGATTCCATCGCCTTTTTAATGTCTCTTAGATTTAATAATTGACAGTTCTGTTATTAAAACCTTTTAAAGGTTATATACTACTACTATATACTACTAGTACTACTATGCGGTAAATACAGTATTAACCCATAGTAGTTATAAGTATAATTAAATTTAATACTGGCATTTTATATTTGCACGTACCCTACGAGTATACCCTAAAAATGCGATCACTCATAAATATATTAGCATGCTGTATGAAAACTCCAATTGATTTGAATAAAGGTAAGTGAGAAGCGGTAACGCAATGTCCGTTAGAGAAGGATAGCTATATTTCGCTGCGCCCCGCCTCGCGCTAAGGACGGTCGTTGCCCCGCGGGCGGCCGCGAGTAAACTCCGAATATAATAGTGCCTATATTTATTGTCTGTCGGGTCTCCCTAGAATTTATTCCATCGATGTTTTACCTTCCGCGATTAGTTTTGTGATCGACGCATTTTTCAAACGCTACGGATGCGGTTTCGAGACGATGTTTTGTTTGTTATTTGTCGTGGTCGTGACCTTTCGTTGAACTGAGGACCGTTTGTCGTTTTCTTATCCTTATTTATTTTAACATTGTGAATTGTCGAGTGCTCGAGTTTTGGAATATTAACGTTTTAATATTGTGACCGTGACATTTATAGTATTTTTGAGTGATTTAGTTTATTTTTGTGGTGATTCATAAATACACAGATAATAAAAGCTGATGACATAATTTACTGTAAGTATTTATTATTAGTTTATTTTATTATTTATTTAGCTTATACTGTATTTCTGTTTAATTAAATTTATTATGCATTTGTATATCCTTTTCTTGATAATAATATTTTGTAAACTTGAATATTGTTTGATTGTTTTGCATTTCAATGTGAAGTATGCACATGCATCCGTATTTAATATCGAATGAAATCTCGAATGTTTTTTTTTTAATTAAAGTTAGTAAATTGTACAAATACAATTTGTACAAATCTGACTCATTATTAATTAATACTATTCTATTCTTAAACCACAATATTATTCAGTTAACCTGTAATAAGATGTTTTGTTTGTTATTTGTTAATGTTAATTATGATTACTTTTGTTTTCATTTATTCATATTATTCAAATAAATGAAAACAGGAATAAATGAAAGCTGCTATATTAATCGATACGTCACGTCCGGGGATATTTCCACCGTTGTAAATATTACGTAGGTATATCAATTACTCATTAGATCGTCACAGCGGCGGGTCTTTGAACCTGACATTGGAATTCGCTTATTAGACTGCGTCTACGTCACCATGACTCCACATTCACTACATATTTCAATTAATACGTTAGTTAAAGTGAGATCTAGTCTAATGTTACTAATATTAAAAATGCAAACGCAAAAGCTGAAAGGATCTCAATGAAAATTGGCATAGATGTAGAGGAAAGGTAGAACACAGACTACTTGTTTTTTTTTTTTGTTGTTTAATTCCACGCTGTCCAGCCAGTTATTAACAAATCTAGCAAATTGTATTAAAATGTACAAAGCTATTTTAAATCTTTCGGGATCTCGTAGACCTACGGGAATAAGGTTTATTAAAAATTCTTTTTTGTCAATTTAAACGAGATCTAACAGCATTTATTCGTAAATTCATTTAATGTTAAAATAACTTATAGGTACTGATGTTATCTTTTATTTGTATCTCATTTCAAATAGTACCGTACATCGGTCAGACGCAATTGCTTTTTAATCTGTAAACAAATTAAACGCTCCGTATGGATGTGAGCGAGTGATTTTCTCATTAAATGGTAAACAACGGTGTGATTGGACGGCTATCTGTGTATCTGCTTGTAACCGATACGAGACGCGGCCGCAGTCATTGTCACGTAGCCACCGCGACTCTGTACCGACGATTGTGCCGTTTCTGTTTACATACCTTATCAATAACATTGAAGGATCGTAGCACAAAGCAAGCTATACTATATTTATAGCTCAGATATTTTAGTTATACTGAAAATGATGTAATTCGTTGTTGTCAGTATTACTTAGATTATACAAATTTTATCAATAAATCCTAATGAATAACCAGCTTTCTTGTATAGATATAAGAAATGGTGAGTCCATTAAGTTTTTATATTCTTATCAACCAATATAATACAAAAGTTTTTTTAATTGATCAAGTAATCAAGTAATTCGCTAATATACCTGCCTAATACCATGCTTGTCGGTTGTCGGTCGGTTTCAAACAAAAATGTGCATTTATGTATAGATAACATTACTTATAAATAGTCAGATATTGTTTATCGCGTGGTATAGCATAGCAATCGGTGTGGTACGATACCGTCATTAGCGGGTTCAAGTTCGGGCGGGCGACAATGAACTTGGCCGGCCCTGACTCACGCCGCAGCCATCGGAGTAACGTTACGAAACCATAAACACTGCATCTGTGCGAAAGCTGTGCAATGTGACACTGTCCGTTGTTTACACTACCTGCCATAAACGGAGCCATCTGGACGGTTGTCTATGGTCTGCGTATGTTACAAGTCCAGCTAGGCACGTATCATAACGCTTCTTTGATTTGATTGTCTATGATTCTTGATGTCATTAGAGGTCATGTGGTGAAATTGACACTTTAGTCATAATTGTAAGTCAGAAAAAAATACGTGAGACCTGTACAATGTTTCTACCGTTTATATCGCAAGGTTAAATAACATGGCTGCGTGAACTGGAACGTTCTATATGATGAATGTCGTACCGAAAATTTAGTTACCGTCCATACGTACGCAGCGGTATGTATGCATGTACGTGAGGCGACGCCGCCCGCTTCATATCGATTGAAAATTTTACGCGTTTTTACATCCTCTTGTGTCATATTTGTATTCACATCCTCTTTATAGTTATGTTTATCGTTATCTATATTAAAATAAAGTGTAATTTAAACGTTTTTCCTTGTTAAAAGTTTTACATTTTTGTCGTTTTTAAAATTACGCGATTTCTTAATCTTTACGTTAAAATTTTGCATAGTAATTACTAGATATTAGATATTGTTAATCTTTAATTTGGTACACAATTTAAGTGGCTTCGAATGACCAGTTAAAATGGAAACAGTTTCCTTGAATTTAAACAGCGTTGTAACCAACGGAGTGAACCTGTACCAGTTGTTGTTAGTTATCAAAATGCTAACTGGAATAATTTATAGCATTCTCTTGCACTGCGCTGTCACTGCGGCCGTGACTTTGGTCTTGTGACATCATTTGTAGCGTGATTTCATTTCATTCCGTCAAGGCTTGTACTATATCGGGCATATGGACTATAACTTCTCTGCAAATCGCACCGTTTCAACCTTACCACATGGTCGTGAAAGAATAGCATAGGATCTATGTATTTGAAAGTCCTTGCTCCTTTTAGAATTTATCGACAACAAAGCAAGGCTATTGAAGTAATAAAGAACAAGACATTCTTGTATAGAAGTACAAATTGTGGCACGCTCTATAAAACGTCTAAAACCATAACGAGCTCTCGATCTTTAAAGCGCTTCTAAAGAGCATACACCGTTTGAAAGACAAGTTCACTCGCCCGAAGTTATAAAAGCGTCTACGATTACACCTACGTTGATAGTGGACTAAAAATAAAAATCTTAAAAGCGCTCATTATTTGAGTGTCGCTTACAAAAGTTGGGCGTTAAACGAAACGGCCCGAGAGCCGCCGAAGACGGCCGAAGCTGTCCGAAGGGATGACAGCGAGCGCTTTCCGTGGAACGCGGAAAACGTTGGCACATGTTGAAAATACGAGTGGGCAATGACCCCGACCGCTTAGGCCGCCTGAAGCCACAGCTGTTGCTGAATCTAGCGCGGCGCATCGTGATGCGTTTATTTATGTTCTCTCGTAGAGTAGTATCTACTAAGATGAACACTCTTATTTCCGTCTCGTTATTATAATTCAAGAGCCGACGCTTAAATTAAAGATATTGCAAGGACTGAACCTTGAAGTCATATTATTCATCGATATTATGCCTACTTTATGAATATTACAACACTATGTATAACAATAGAAAAATAACAATAATCATAACATTAGTAAATATTGCTACGTATGCAATATAAATATAAATACTGCATAGTGTTAAAGAGTCTTGTATTGTTTCATCTCAGGTCGAGATATTTCAGCACACTAGGTGGTCGTATCGAGTTACACATTACGCAGAAACCTGACGACTATATCAATACTAATATTGATGTTCTTATTTGTAATTGCAAGAATCGACTTTATCATATCACCTCCTTGAAATATTTCATCATTTGCTATATACCATCTGTGAAATGATAAAATTCGAAGTAATTAAACTTTCAAGATAATATATTAAAGTTTAGGCGTCCAAATATCTAAACGAAATTCGTTTCGATTTTTGATTCAATTCGTTTCGATTACGGAAAAGTAAATCCTATACATTATGATGTGTAGAAATCTTATGATGTATAGAAGAGGGAAGATTTGTATTTTTGTATTCGAGTAAACTAAAAAACTAACTAACCGATTGCAAAAACATTTTACCATTAGAAAGATATAAGTAACATAGGATGTTTTTTTTAATTTCCACGCGAAAAAAGTCACGAGTAAAGGTATTGTTTATCAAAGGAAAAGATTGTTCTTGACAAAATACTGTTCATCACTACCGTTAATGTCTAATAATAATAAAAAATGTTATCAAAAGAGTGTCTCTTATTATAACTAGTCTTCACCAATATGATATGGCAGTTCTTCCCACGATTTATCAGTGATATAACCATTAATGGCAATGTGTTTGTTATGGATAGTACATGTAACGATATGGTAATTCGAACCATATTTGAAACATGGCAGGCACTTAGCAAATGCGTAACATCCTATAGTGTATGTAATACTCGTGAATTCTCTAGACCTCTTTCACCGGTTGCGGTATTGATTTAGATCGCGGAAGAGTTATGCAACTACTAGTATGACACTAAATAAATGTCTACATGTTAATACATTTATATGTGGTATTATTAATAAAGTAGCTGTTCCCGTGCGGCTTCATCTGCATGAAATTATAAAAACTTGCAAATATCAAAATTACCTTATCATAACAACCTACCTTCCTTAATGTACGCAGCATACATTTTATGGCCCTTTTCCCACATTAAGGTTTTTTCCAATTTATTTACCCCCATAAGTTTAATAGCGTGAAAATATGTAGCCTTAAATGTAGGACTTTTCATTAAAGCAAGAATTACTCAAGAATATGCTGTGATTGCCGACATCCTACGCCACGAAGTATTGTGTGTTTACGCTTTATTATATTAAGTATAGATTGATTTTCTATTATATATTAACATATACTTTGTTAAAAAGCGATTTTTCTATTGAAAAAAATAATAGAGCAGGACGCTATTTTTATATAAGTTTATGATACTTTTGCGACGAAATAGAGATAAGGGAATTACCATGTTCTCGTGAATCCACAGAGTTCTTTCAGCCACGAGCATAGCCACCCTAAGACCTGTCTAGGGGGCGCAGCTACCAATAATATGGTCTTATTCAAAGTAGTTTAATATCTCTTTTACACTTTCCAACTCTCTTAGGTGGGTGAGGATGGCTGTTACCCTCTTTCCGCCCCGTCTACGCCCATGCCAGCCTTATCAAATGCATTAGAAAATCTGCAACAGTTTTCACCTTACACAAGATACTATGATTGTTTGAACCTGAACGTGACCGTTAGAAGTGTTAAGAATATATGCCATCTATTCTATTAACTAGGTTTCTTATAACAATAAATGATAATGCTTTTTTACTATACACCAATGCATCTCTAACATCGTTCGGGAACTGAAATAATGCTGCATTATAATCTATTGAAAAATCCAAGTTTTATTCTTAGACTTACAGGCACGTAATGTTTTATTGTTCAAATAACAACTGTTCTTTGTGGATATAGAAAACGAGAATTGTTTGCTGTTAGAATAATATATGATTATCGTTTATCAAGTCTAGGTAGGCAGGAACGCTATTCGTTTGTTTAGACTTAAAAAGTGGTTACTTTTAACACTTATTACTTGATTATGTTATAACTAAACACAATAAGAATATATATTCTAATAGGTAATATTACCTCTTGAATTGCTAGTTAAAAAATTTAACTGCGTTCTTTCTAATTGTCTGATTTAATTAGAATCAATATTTTGATCACGATGTGCGACGACTAATAGAAGGTCATATTAACTACAAAAACGAGGGGCGTCGGATATACTGACAACTTGACATAAGCCAATATAGTTCATCTGTTGACCCTCTGTGCTGTTAATAATAGAGTCAAGAGGACCCTTAATATGTAGCCCGCGATGATATTAAAGGGGTTGAATGAAGATAAACTAATGTTTACAATATTTTTAAAACGATGTTATAAACGTATGATTTTTACTGTAATCAAAAATATTGTTATTTTCACCTTTTTACAAAAACAGGATTACTCGCGTATTTATATGGTAATGAAGGATTTCGTGTAATTTCTTTTATGTGAATAAAAATAACAGTTTGAATTTTTTTTATCACATGTATGACTTTTACAATGTGTCGTAAAACGATTCGCAAGTTCAACGACAACGTCCCCGTAAAATTATTATAATTTACGGGTTACGCTTTATTTTCAGCATTAAAACGCGTAAAGTCTGTACGACGTCGTGTTACCAAAAATTATTTCAAATTAAAAAGTCATACGAATTAAATCCTTCATAAGCGCATTTATTTTAAATTTAAATAACAAGTCCTTTTTTATTTTAATGAAAATTAAAATTTACTAAACTAGGATAAAAGTCGTGTTAAATTTTAAGAATAGGACTTGAAAAAATTAATAAAGTTTCCTGAACAATTTACAGTCCATTTTTATCAGTGTATTAGGTTATTAATTACGTAAAAGCGTGAATCGGACAGCCTTGTTTAGTCATGTTTAATTTCGGTAAGGTGCATGGTGCATTTTGGACGCGGCTGTGACGAAACTCGGCGCCGACGCGGATTCCGGTGGACATGCCTTCGCGCCTAATTCACTTTACATTTGGAATGACTGATGTCGTGCTTTGCTT